>NC_079194.1:0-300000 GCF_029499605.1 Hyla sarda
AGAGCCCGCACACCAACGCCAGTATATCCTTATATGAAGGACACACCTGAGCCCGCACACCAACGCCAGTATATCCTTATATGAAGGACACACCAGAGCCCGCACACCAACGCCAGTATATCCTTATATGAAGGACACACCAGAGCCCGCACACCAACGCCAGTATATCCTTATATGAAGGACGCACCAGAGCCCGCACCCCAACGCCAGTATATCCTTATATGAAGGACACACCAGAGCCCGCACACCAACGCCAGTATATCCTTATATGAAGGACACACCGAGCCCGCACACCAACGCCAGTATATCCTTATATGAAGGACACACCAGAGCCCGCACACCAACGCCAGTATATCCTTATATGAAGGACACACCAGAGCCCGCACACCAACGCCAGTATATCCTTATATGAAGGACACACCTGAGCCCGCACACCAACGCCAGTATATCCTTATATGAAGGACACACCAGAGCCCGCACACCAACGCCAGTATATCCTTATATGAAGGACACACCAGAGCCCGCACACCAACGCCAGTATATCCTTATATGAAGGACACACCAGAGCCCCGCACACCAACGCCAGTATATCCTTATATGAAGGACACACCAGAGCCCGCACACCAACGCCAGTATATCCTTATATGAAGGACACACCAGAGCCCGCACACCTAACGCCAGTATATCCTTATATGAAGGACACACCAGAGCCCGCACACCAACGCCAGTATATCCTTATATGAAGGACACACCAGAGCCCGCACACCAACGCCAGTATATCCTTATATGAAGGACACACCAGAGCCCGCACACCAACGCCAGTATATCCTTATATGAAGGACACACCAGAGCCCGCACACCAACGCCAGTATATCCTTATATGAAGGACACACCAGAGCCCGCACACCAACGCCAGTATATCCTTATATGAAGGACACACCAGAGCCCGCACACCAACGCCAGTATATCCTTATATGAAGGACACACCAGAGCCCGCACACCAACGCCAGTATATCCTTATATGAAGGACGCACCAGAGCCCGCACCCCAACGCCAGTATATCCTTATATGAAGGACACACCAGAGCCCGCACACCAACGCCAGTATATCCTTATATGAAGGACACACCGGAGCCCGCACACCAACGCCAGTATATCCTTATATGAAGGACACACCAGAGCCCGCACACCAACGCCAGTATATCCTTATATGAAGGACACACCAGAGCCCGCACACCAACGCCAGTATATCCTTATATGAAGGACACACCTGAGCCCGCACCCCAACGCCAGTATATCCTTATATGAAGGACACACCAGAGCCCGCACACCAACGCCAGTATATCCTTATATGAAGGACACACCAGAGCCCGCACACCAACGCCAGTATATCCTTATATGAAGGACACACCTGAGCCCGCACACCAACGCCAGTATATCCTTATATGAAGGACACACCAGAGCCCGCACACCAACGCCAGTATATCCTTATATGAAGGACACACCAGAGCCCGCACACCAACGCCAGTGTATCCTTATATGAAGGACACACCAGAGCCCGCACACCAACGCCAGTATATCCTTATATGAAGGACACACCAGAGCCCGCACACCAACGCCAGTATATCCTTATATGAAGGACACACCAGAGCCCGCACACCAACGCCAGTATATCCTTATATGAAGGGCACACCAGAGCCCGCACACCAACGCCAGTATATCCTTATATGAAGGACACACCAGAGCCCGCACACCAACGCCAGTATATCCTTATATGAAGGACACACCAGAGCCCGCACACCAACGCCAGTATATCCTTATATGAAGGACACACCAGAGCCCGCACACCAACGCCAGTATATCCTTATATGAAGGACACACCAGAGCCCGCACACCAACGCCAGTGTATCCTTATATGAAGGACACACCAGACCCCGCACACCAACGCCAGTATATCCTTATATGAAGGACACACCAGAGCCCGCACACCAACGCCAGTATATCCTTATATGAAGGACACACCAGAGCCCGCACACCAACGCCAGTATATCCTTATATGAAGGACACACCAGAGCCCGCACACCAACGCCAGTATATCCTTATATGAAGGACACACCAGAGCCCGCACACCAACGCCAGTATATCCTTATATGAAGGACACACCAGAGCCCGCACACCAACGCCAGTATATCCTTATATGAAGGGACACACCAGAGCCCGCACACCAACGCCAGTATATCCTTATATGAAGGACACACCAGAGCCCGCACACCAACGCCAGTATATCCTTATATGAAGGACACACCAGAGCCCGCACACCAACGCCAGTATATCCTTATATGAAGGACACACCAGAGCCCGCACACCAACACCAGTATATCCTTATATGAAGGACACACCAGAGCCCGCACACCAACGCCAGTATATCCTTATATGAAGGACACACCAGAGCCCGCACACCAACGCCAGTATATCCTTATATGAAGGACACACCAGAGCCCGCACACCAACGCCAGTATATCCTTATATGAAGGACACACCAGAGCCCGCACACCAACGCCAGAATATCCTTATATGAAGGACACACCAGAGCCCGCACACCAACGCCAGTATATCCTTATATGAAGGACACACCAGAGCCCGCACACCAACGCCAGTATATCCTTATATGAAGGACACACCAGAGCCCGCACACCAACGCCAGTATATCCTTATATGAAGGACACACCAGAGCCCGCACACCAACGCCAGTATATCCTTATATGAAGGACACACCAGAGCCCGCACACCAACGCCAGTTTATCCTTATATGAAGGGCACACCAGAGCCCGCACACCAACGCCAGTATATCCTTATATGAAGGACACACCAGAGCCCGCACACCAACGCCAGTATATCCTTATATGAAGGACACACCAGAGCCCGCACACCAACGCCAGTATATCCTTATATGAAGGACACACCAGAGCCCGCACACCAACGCCAGTATATCCTTATATGAAGGACACACCAGAGCCCGCACACCAACGCCAGTGTATCCTTATATGAAGGACACACCAGAGCCCGCACACCAACGCCAGTATATCCTTATATGAAGGACACACCGGAGCCCGCACACCAACGCCAGTATATCCTTATATGAAGGACACACCAGAGCCCGCACACCAACGCCAGTATATCCTTATATGAAGGACACACCAGAGCCCGCACACCAACGCCAGTATATCCTTATATGAAGGACACACCTGAGCCCGCACCCCAACGCCAGTATATCCTTATATGAAGGACACACCAGAGCCCGCACACCAACGCCAGTATATCCTTATATGAAGGACACACCAGAGCCCGCACACCAACGCCAGAATATCCTTATATGAAGGACACACCAGAGCCCGCACACCAACGCCAGTATATCCTTATATGAAGGACACACCAGAGCCCGCACACCAACGCCAGTATATCCTTATATGAAGGACACACCAGAGCCCGCACACCAACGCCAGTATATCCTTATATGAAGGACACACCAGAGCCCGCACACCAACGCCAGTATATCCTTATATGAAGGACACACCAGAGCCCGCACACCAACGCCAGTTTATCCTTATATGAAGGGCACACCAGAGCCCGCACACCAACGCCAGTATATCCTTATATGAAGGACACACCAGAGCCCGCACACCAACGCCAGTATATCCTTATATGAAGGACACACCAGAGCCCGCACACCAACGCCAGTATATCCTTATATGAAGGACACACCAGAGCCCGCACACCAACGCCAGTATATCCTTATATGAAGGGCACACCAGAGCCCGCACACCAACGCCAGTATATTCTTATATGAAGGACACACCAGAGCCCGCACCCCAACGCCAGTATATCCTTATATGAAGGACACACCAGAGCCCGCACACCAACGCCAGTATATCCTTATATGAAGGACACACCAGAGCCCGCACACCAACGCCAGTATATCCTTATATGAAGGACACACCAGAGCCCGCACACCAACGCCAGTATATCCTTATATGAAGGACACACCAGAGCCCGCACACCAACGCCAGTATATCCTTATATGAAGGACACACCAGAGCCCGCACACCAACGCCAGTATATCCTTATATGAAGGACACACCGGAGCCCGCACACCAACGCCAGTATATCCTTATATGAAGGACACACCAGAGCCCGCACACCAACGCCAGTATATCCTTATATGAAGGACACACCAGAGCCCGCACACCAACGCCAGTATATCCTTATATGAAGGACACACCTGAGCCCGCACCCCAACGCCAGTATATCCTTATATGAAGGACACACCAGAGCCCGCACCCCAACGCCAGTATATCCTTATATGAAGGACACACCAGAGCCCGCACACCAACGCCAGTATATCCTTATATGAAGGACACACCAGAGCCCGCACACCAACGCCAGTATATCCTTATATGAAGGACACACCAGAGCCCGCACACCAACGCCAGTATATCCTTATATGAAGGACACACCAGAGCCCGCACACCAACGCCAGTATATCCTTATATGAAGGACCCACCAGAGCCCGCACACCAACGCCAGTATATCCTTATATGAAGGACACACCAGAGCCCGCACGCCAACGCCAGTATATCCTTATATGAAGGACACACCAGAGCCCGCACACCAACGCCAGTATATCCTTATATGAAGGACACACCAGAGCCCGCACCCCAACGCCAGTATATCCTTATATGAAGGACACACCAGAGCCCGCACCCCAACGCCAGTATATCCTTATATGAAGGACACACCAGAGCCCGCACACCAACGCCAGAATATCCTTATATGAAGGACACACCAGAGCCCGCACACCAACGCCAGTATATCCTTATATGAAGGACACACCAGAGCCCGCACACCAACGCCAGTATATCCTTATATGAAGGACACACCAGAGCCCGCACACCAACGCCAGTATATCCTTATATGAAGGACACACCAGAGCCCGCACACCAACGCCAGTATATCCTTATATGAAGGACACACCAGAGCCCGCACACCAACGCCAGTATATCCTTATATGAAGGACACACCAGAGCCCGCACACCAACGCCAGTATATCCTTATATGAAGGACACACCAGAGCCCGCACCCCAACGCCAGTATATCCTTATATGAAGGACACACCAGAGCCCGCACACCAACGCCAGTATATCCTTATATGAAGGACACACCAGAGCCCGCACACCAACGCCAGTATATCCTTATATGAAGGACACACCAGAGCCCGCACACCAACGCCAGTATATCCTTATATGAAGGACACACCAGAGCCCGCACACCAACGCCAGTATATCCTTATATGAAGGACACACCAGAGCCCGCACACCAACGCCAGTATATCCTTATATGAAGGACACACCAGAGCCCGCACACCAACGCCAGTGTATCCTTATATGAAGGACACACCAGAGCCCGCACACCAACGCCAGTATATCCTTATATGAAGGACACACCAGAGCCCGCACACCAACGCCAGTATATCCTTATATGAAGGGCACACCAGAGCCCGCACACCAACGCCAGTATATCCTTATATGAAGGGACACACCAGAGCCCGCACACCAACGCCAGTATATCCTTATATGAAGGACACACCAGAGCCCGCACACCAACGCCAGTATATCCTTATATGAAGGACACACCAGAGCCCGCACACCAACGCCAGTATATCCTTATATGAAGGACACACCAGAGCCCGCACACCAACGCCAGTATATCCTTATATGAAGGACACACCAGAGCCCGCACACCAACGCCAGTATATCCTTATATGAAGGACACACCAGAGCCCGCACACCAACGCCAGTATATCCTTATATGAAGGACACACCAGAGCCCGCACACCAACGCCAGTGTATCCTTATATGAAGGACACACCAGACCCCGCACACCAACGCCAGTATATCCTTATATGAAGGACACACCAGAGCCCGCACACCAACGCCAGTATATCCTTATATGAAGGACACACCAGAGCCCGCACACCAACGCCAGTATATCCTTATATGAAGGACACACCAGAGCCCGCACACCAACGCCAGTATATCCTTATATGAAGGACACACCAGAGCCCGCACACCAACGCCAGTATATCCTTATATGAAGGACACACCAGAGCCCGCACACCAACGCCAGTATATCCTTATATGAAGGACACACCAGAGCCCGCACACCAACGCCAGTATATCCTTATATGAAGGACACACCAGAGCCCGCACACCAACACCAGTATATCCTTATATGAAGGACACACCAGAGCCCGCACACCAACGCCAGTATATCCTTATAAGAAGGACACACCAGAGCCCGCACACCAACGCCAGTATATCCTTATATGAAGGACACACCAGAGCCCGCACACCAACGCCAGTATATCCTTATATGAAGGACACACCAGAGCCCGCACACCAACGCCAGTATATCCTTATATGAAGGACACACCAGACCCCACCCACCAACGCCAGTATATCCTTATATGAAGGACACACCAGACCCCACCCACCAACGCCAGTATATCCTTATATGAAGGACACACCAGAGCCCGCACACCAACGCCAGTATATCCTTATATGAAGGACACACCAGAGCCCGCACACCAACGCCAGTATATCCTTATATGAAGGACACACCAGAGCCCGCACCCCAACGCCAGTATATCCTTATATGAAGGACACACCAGAGCCCGCACACCAACGCCAGTATATCCTTATATGAAGGACACACCAGAGCCCGCACACCAACGCCAGTATATCCTTATATGAAGGACACACCAGAGCCCGCACACCAACGCCAGTATATCCTTATATGAAGGACACACCAGAGCCCGCACACCAACGCCAGTATATCCTTATATGAAGGACACACCGGAGCCCGCACACCAACGCCAGTATATCCTTATATGAAGGACACACCAGAGCCCGCACACCAACGCCAGTATATCCTTATATGAAGGACACACCAGAGCCCGCACACCAACGCCAGTATATCCTTATATGAAGGACACACCTGAGCCCGCACCCCAACGCCAGTATATCCTTATATGAAGGACACACCAGAGCCCGCACACCAACGCCAGTATATCCTTATATGAAGGACACACCAGAGCCCGCGCACACCAACGCCAGAATATCCTTATATGAAGGACACACCAGAGCCCGCACACCAACGCCAGTATATCCTTATATGAAGGACACACCAGAGCCCGCACACCAACGCCAGTATATCCTTATATGAAGGACACACCAGAGCCCGCACACCAACGCCAGTATATCCTTATATGAAGGACACACCAGAGCCCGCACACCAACGCCAGTTTATCCTTATATGAAGGGCACACCAGAGCCCGCACACCAACGCCAGTATATCCTTATATGAAGGACACACCAGAGCCCGCACACCAACGCCAGTATATCCTTATATGAAGGACACACCAGAGCCCGCACACCAACGCCAGTATATCCTTATATGAAGGACACACCAGAGCCCGCACACCAACGCCAGTATATCCTTATATGAAGGACACACCAGAGCCCGCACACCAACGCCAGTGTATCCTTATATGAAGGACACACCAGAGCCCGCACACCAACGCCAGTATATCCTTATATGAAGGACACACCAGAGCCCGCACACCAACGCCAGTATATCCTTATATGAAGGGCACACCAGAGCCCGCACACCAACGCCAGTATATCCTTATATGAAGGACACACCAGAGCCCGCACACCAACGCCAGTATATCCTTATATGAAGGACACACCAGAGCCCGCACACCAACGCCAGTATATCCTTATATGAAGGACACACCAGAGCCCGCACACCAACGCCAGTATATCCTTATATGAAGGACACACCAGAGCCCGCACACCAACGCCAGTATATCCTTATATGAAGGACACACCAGAGCCCGCACACCAACGCCAGTATATCCTTATATGAAGGACACACCGGAGCCCGCACACCAACGCCAGTATATCCTTATATGAAGGACACACCAGAGCCCGCACACCAACGCCAGTATATCCTTATATGAAGGACACACCAGAGCCCGCACACCAACGCCAGTATATCCTTATATGAAGGACACACCTGAGCCCGCACCCCAACGCCAGTATATCCTTATATGAAGGACACACCAGAGCCCGCACACCAACGCCAGTATATCCTTATATGAAGGACACACCAGAGCCCGCACACCAACGCCAGTATATCCTTATATGAAGGACACACCAGAGCCCGCACACTAACGCCAGTATATCCTTATATGAAGAACACACCAGAGCCCGCACACCAACGCCAGTATATCCTTATATGAAGGACACACCAGAGCCCGCACACCAACGCCAGTATATCCTTATATGAAGGACACACCAGAGCCCGCACACCAACGCCAGTATATCCTTATATGAAGGACACACCAGAGCCCGCACACCAACGCCAGTATATCCTTATATGAAGGACACACCAGAGCCCGCACACCAACGCCAGTATATCCTTATATGAAGGACACACCAGAGCCCGCACACCAACGCCAGTATATCCTTATATGAAGGACACACCTGAGCCCGCACACCAACGCCAGTATATCCTTATATGAAGGACACACCAGAGCCCGCACACCAACGCCAGTATATCCTTATATGAAGGACACACCAGAGCCCGCACACCAACGCCAGTATATCCTTATATGAAGGACACACCAGAGCCCGCACACCAACGCCAGTATATCCTTATATGAAGGACACACCAGAGCCCGCACACCAACGCCAGTATATCCTTATATGAAGGACACACCAGAGCCCGCACACCAACGCCAGTATATCCTTATATGAAGGACACACCAGAGCCCGCACACCAACGCCAGTATATCCTTATATGAAGGACACACCAGAGCCCGCACACCAACGCCAGTATATCCTTATATGAAGGACACACCAGAGCCCGCACACCAACGCCAGTATATCCTTATATGAAGGACACACCAGAGCCCGCACCCCAACGCCAGTATATCCTTATATGAAGGACACACCAGAGCCCGCACACCAACGCCAGTATATCCTTATATGAAGGACACACCAGAGCCCGCACACCAACGCCAGTATATCCTTATATGAAGGACACACCAGAGCCCGCACACCAACGCCAGTATATCCTTATATGAAGGACACACCAGAGCCCGCACACCAACGCCAGTATATCCTTATATGAAGGACACACCAGAGCCCGCACACCAACGCCAGTATATCCTTATATGAAGGACACACCAGAGCCCGCACACCAACGCCAGTATATCCTTATATGAAGGACACACCAGAGCCCGCACACCAACGCCAAGGTTTCTCATTTTGGTGCGAGACCTAACTCTAATCCTACCTGTGCTTGATAAACAGAACAGGGGCCAGTGGGCAATTACGGCAGAATTCGGTTGACTCACAGCGTCCCCCCAGATACCCTCCAGTGTTACTACGCACATACAATGGGAGGGGGAGGCTGCAGGCCCCACCTGAGTTGGCTATTATGGGTGCCGGCCTCACAGGTGCTTCCTTAATGCTGCCTGGTAGATATACAAGGCGCATTAATGTTGGAGTTTACAAACCTCCAAATATAAAATTTAAACAAACAACAAAAAACGTGATCTCAAATGTCTGGAGGTGCTGAACCCCAAATGCGGTTGTGCATATATACTGGGGGAGCAGATCCTGCCCTTGTAGTCCGTTGCTAGGGGCGATCCCCAGTATAAAAATGCATACAATGGAGGATGCCTGCAGGGACTACAAGTACCACAATAGAATCCTACACCAGATAGACGGTGCGGATGTGTAACAATTAGAATAATACAGGAATATAGGTCACTACTGTGGTAGATGGATACAATACATCACCCATATTCCTGTATTGTATTATTCTAATTGTTACACATCCGCATCGTTTATCTGGTGTAGGATTCTATTGTGGTACTTGTAGTCCCTGCAGGCATCCTCCATTGTATGCATTTTTATGCTGGGGATCGCCCCTAGCAACGGACTACAAGGGCAGGATCTGCTCCCCCAGTATAAATGCACAACAGCATTTGGGGTTGACACCTCCGGCCATTTGAGACCACGTTTTTTGTTGTTTGTTTATATATATATATGTATGTGTGTATATATTTGTATATATGTGTATATGTATATATGTGTGTGTGTATATGTGTGTGTATGTATATATGTGTGTATGTATGTGTGTATATATTTGTATATATGTGTATATGTATATATGTGTATATGTATATATGTGTGTATATGTATATATGTGTGTATGTATATATGTGTGTATGTTCCAGCATCACGTTGAAGCGGCTGTAGATATTCCCATTACACTTGGTCACATGTTACTTATATGTCACCAACAAACATAGGATCGGGGATTTAACCCTTACTCACCCCCATTTGCCAGGGGCGGGGTTTATGTATAAAGTCCTATACAAGTCAATGGGAAATATATGTTACTGCAGAACTTCCAAACGGCTGGAGATATTTCCATAATACTTGGTCACATGTTACTTATATGTCCACTTAAAATATAGCATAGTTAATTTAACCCTTAACTATCCCCATTTGTGAGGGTCAGGATTTTAAAGTCCCATGCAAACCAATGGGAAATGTATGTTCCCACATAACTTCTGTACGGCTGGAGATATTTCATTACCTGGTCACATATTACGGGTCGGGATAGGAGGTCGGGATAGGAGAACGGGGTAGGAGGTCGGCATAGGAGGTTGGGATAGGAGGTCGGGGTATCGGGTTGGGATATGACAACAATATATGAGGACGGGATATGAAGTCAAAAGCTTCCTCCTCTGTTGAATTTCCTCCACAACAAGGATTAGAAAGGAAAACCCGGGCAATGCCGGGTACTCAGCTAGTTATCTATTCAATTCCACAGCACAAGTGAGCACAAACCTGATCTGTGGGCTGATCTCAGGGACCTCCTGTCCCTTCCTGTGGAAGCTTCATCTTGCACTACAGGCAGCATTGTTCCAGGCATATAAAAATATCTGTACAACTGACCAGCGCTGTGGGCTAACCTGTATGATAGCAATATGTATTTAAATTGCAATGACCGCAACATAGCCATCTAAAGCGCATGTACTTACATTTATGGGGTTTAATTGCACATACAGTATATCTGCCGCTTGTAAGGTAACAGCACTATAAAAAGTTTGCACATTTAACACGCATTAGCCTTCTAAAGCGCTTGTACGTATATATTCTTGGTTTAATCAAACACACAGTATACCTACCAGATTGTAAGATAACATTGCAGGTCAAAGCTTTGAAAGTTAGTGTTTGCTAGTAGGCGAGTAAAAAATTGCCTCAAAAAGATCAAAATACTCTCAAAATCTTGTACAGGGGCACAGTCGGGTGGTTATGTACAGGGGCACAGTCGGGGCTGATGGACAGGGGCACAGTTGGGGGGTGACATGTGGGTCACAGTTGGGGGGTGATGTATGGGGGCACAGTCGGGGGTGATGTAAGGGGGCACAGGCGGATGGTGATGTATAGGGGGCACAGTCGGGGGGGTGATATACAGGGGCACAGTCAGCTAGCTAGAAATATACCTAGTCCACCACTGCCTGCTGTCTGGTGGCTATGGTTATTACGAGTCCCCGCTGTGCACGATCATGTGGTGGAGAGGGTGGGCCACTCCATGCAGTTGTATGTGTGCAGAACAATCAGTGCTGTGCAGAATTAGAAAATAACTATTTTTAGACCTACTGTTGTCTACTGGCTACTACAACTCTTACAGTCTGCCTCCTCCTGCTGTACATTGGCTACTACTACTCCCTCCAGTCCACCATCACCCTTGCTGCTACTTTCAGACAGGTCTACACATACACAACCTGTGATCCCCCAAAAAAGGATGATAATTTTTTTTTTAGCTTTTTACATAAAAGCTAATTTTTCACTGTTTTTGGACACCAATCCTTTTTCAACTCCCAAAAGGGATAATTTTTGGAACACTTGAATAGAGCCATTTGTGTGTATTATAACCCCGGCAGCATCTGCAACAACCAGGCTGTTACGCCGAGCGCTCCGGGTTCCCGCTCCTCCCCGGAGCGCTCGCTTCTCCCCCTCCGCTGCAGCGCTCCGGTCACGTCCTCTGACCCGGGGCGCTGCGATCCTGCTGTCAGCCGGGATGCGATTCGCGATGCGGGTAGCGCCCGCTCGCGATGCGCACCCCGGCTCCCCTACCTGACTCGCTCCCCGTCTGTTCTGTCCCGGCGCGCGCGGCCCCGCTCCCTAGGGCGCGCGCGCGCCGGATCTCTGCGATTTAAAGGGCCACTGCGCCGCTGATTGGCGCAGTGGTTCCAATTAGGGTTATCACCTGTGCACTTCCCTTTATTACCTCACTTCCCTTGCACTCCCTTGCCGGATCTTGTTGCCTTAGTGCCAGTGAAAGCGTTCCTTGTGTGTCCCTTGCCAGTGTTTCCAGACCTTCTGCCGTTGCCCCTGACTACGATCCTTGCTGCCTGCCCCGACCTTCTGCTACGTCCGACCTTGCTTCTGCCTACTCCCTTGTACCGCGCCTATCTTCAGCAGCCAGAGAGGTGAGCCGTTGCTAGTGGATACGACCTGGTCACTACCGCCGCAGCAAGACCATCCCGCTTTGCGGCGGGCTCTGGTGAAAACCAGTAGTGGCTTAGAACCGGTCCACTAGCACGGTCCACGCCAATCCCTCTCTGGCACAGAGGGTCCACTACCTGCCAGCCGGCATCGTGACAGTAGATCCGGCCATGGATCCCGCTGAAGTTCCTCTGCCAGTTGTCGCTGACCTCACCACGGTGGTCGCCCAGCAGTCACAACAGATTGCGCAACAAGGCCAACAGCTGTCTCAACTGACCGTTATGCTACAACAGTTGCTACCACAGCTTCAGCAGTCATCTCCTCCGCCAGCTCCTGCACCTCCTCCGCAGCGAGTGGCCGCTCCTGGGATACGCTTATCCTTGCCGGATAAATTTGATGGGGACTCTAAGTTTTGCCGTGGCTTCCTTTCCCAATGTTCCCTGCATCTGGAGATGATGTCGGACCTGTTTCCCACTGAAAGGTCTAAGGTGGCTTTCGTAGTCAGTCTTCTGTCCGGAAAAGCCCTGTCATGGGCCACACCGCTCTGGGACCCGCAATGACCCCGTCACTGCCTCTGTACACTCCTTCTTCTCGGAGATCCGAAGTGTCTTTGAGGAACCTGCCCGAGCCTCTTCTGCTGAGACTGCCCTGTTGAACCTGGTCCAGGGTAATTCTTCCGTTGGCGAGTATGCCGTACAATTCCGTACACTTGCTTCAGAATTGTCCTGGAATAATGAGGCCCTCTGCGCGACCTTCAAAAAAGGCCTATCCAGCAACATTAAAGATGTTCTGGCCGCACGAGAAATTCCTGCTAACCTACATGAACTTATTCACCTAGCTACTCGCATTGACATGCGTTTTTCTGAAAGGCGTCAGGAACTCCGTCAAGATATGGACTCTGTTCGCACGAGGCGTTTCGTCTCCTCGGCTCCTCTCTCCTCTGGTACCCTGCAATCTGTTCCTGTGCCTCCCGCCGTGGAGGCTATGCAGGTCTACCGGTCTCGCCTGACACCTCAAGAGAGGACACGACGCCGTATGGAGAACCTCTGCCTGTACTGTGCTAGTACCGAACACTTCTTGAGGGATTGTCCTATCCGTCCTCCCCGCCTAGAAAGACGTACGCTGACTCCGCACAAAGGTGAGACAGTCCTTGATGTCTACTCTGCTTCTCCACGTCTTACTGTGCCTGTGCGGATGTCTGCCTCTGCCTTCTCCTTCTCTACAGTGGCCTTCTTGGACTCTGGATCTGCAGGAAATTTTATTTTGGCCTCTCTCGTCAACAGGTTCAACATCCCAGTGACCAGTCTCGCCAGACCCCTCTACATCAATTGTGTAAATAATGAAAGGTTGGACTGTGCCATACGTTTCCGCACGGAGCCCCTTCTTATGAGTATCGGATCTCATCATGAGAGGATTGAACTTTTGGTCCTCCCCAATTGCACCTCGGAGATTCTCCTTGGACTTCCCTGGCTTCAACTTCATTCCCCAACCCTGGATTGGTCCACTGGGGAGATCAAGAGTTGGGGGTCCTCTTGTTCCAAGAACTGTCTAAAACCGGTTCCCAGTAACCCTTGCCGTAACTCTGTGGTTCCTCCAGTAACCGGTCTCCCTAAGGCCTATATGGACTTCGCGGATGTTTTCTGCAAAAAACAAGCTGAGACTCTACCTCCTCACAGGCCTTATGATTGCCCTATCGACCTTCTCCCGGGTACTACTCCACCCCGGGGCAGAATTTATCCTCTCTCTGCCCCAGAGACTCTTGCCATGTCCGAATACGTCCAGGAGAATCTAAAAAAGGGCTTTATCCGTAAATCCTCCTCTCCTGCCGGAGCCGGATTTTTCTTTGTGTCCAAGAAAGATGGCTCCCTACGTCCTTGCATTGACTACCGCGGTCTTAATAAAATCACAGTTAAGAACCGCTACCCCTTACCCCTCATCTCTGAACTCTTTGATCGCCTCCAAGGTGCCCACATCTTCACTAAATTGGACTTAAGAGGCGCCTATAACCTCATCCGCATCAGAGAGGGGGACGAGTGGAAAACGGCATTTAACACCAGAGATGGACACTTTGAGTATCTGGTCATGCCCTTTGGACTGTGCAATGCCCCTGCCGTCTTCCAAGACTTTGTCAATGAAATTTTTCGTGATCTGTTATACTCCTGTGTTGTGGTATATCTGGACGATATCCTAATTTTTTCTGCCAATCTAGAAGAACACCGCCAGCATGTCCGTATGGTTCTTCAGAGACTTCGTGACAACCAACTCTATGCCAAAATTGAGAAATGTCTGTTTGAATGCCAATCTCTTCCTTTTCTAGGATATTTAGTCTCTGGCCAGGGACTACAGATGGATCCAGACAAACTCTCTGCCGTCTTAAATTGGCCACGCCCCTCCGGACTCCGTGCTATCCAACGCTTTTTGGGGTTCGCCAATTATTACAGGCAATTTATTCCACATTTTTCTACCATTGTGGCTCCTATCGTGGCTTTAACCAAGAAAAATGCTGATCCCAAGTCTTGGCCTCCTCAAGCAGAGGACTCCTTTAAACGACTCAAGTCTGCCTTTTCTTCGGCTCCCGTGCTCTCCAGACCTGACCCTTCCAAACCCTTCCTATTGGAGGTTGATGCCTCCTCAGTAGGAGCTGGAGCTGTTCTTCTACAAAAAAATTCTTCCGGGCATGCTGTCACTTGTGGTTTTTTCTCTAGGACCTTCTCTCCAGCGGAGAGGAACTACTCCATCGGGGATCGAGAGCTTCTAGCCATTAAATTAGCACTTGAGGAATGGAGGCATCTGCTGGAGGGATCAAGATTTCCTGTTATTATCTACACCGACCACAAGAACCTCTCCTACCTCCAGTCGGCCCAACGGCTGAACCCTCGCCAGGCCCGGTGGTCTCTGTTCTTTGCCCGATTTAATTTTGAGATTCACTTTCGTCCTGCCGATAAGAACATTAGGGCCGATGCTCTCTCTCGTTCCTCGGATGCCTCAGAAGTTGATCTCCCTCCGCAACACATCATTCCACCTGACTGCCTGATCTCCACTTCTCCTGCCTCCATCAGGCAGACTCCTCCAGGAAAGACCTTTGTTTCTCCACGCCAACGCCTCGGAATCCTCAAATGGGGTCACTCCTCCCATCTCGCAGGTCATGCGGGCATCAAGAAATCTGTGCAACTCATCTCCCGCTTCTATTGGTGGCCGACTCTGGAGACGGATGTTGGGGACTTTGTGCGAGCCTGCACTATCTGTGCCCGGGATAAGACTCCTCGCCAGAAGCCCGCTGGTTTTCTTCATCCTCTGCCTGTCCCCGAACAGCCTTGGTCTCTGATTGGTATGGATTTTATTACTGATTTACCCCCTTCCCGTGGCAACACCGTTATTTGGGTGGTCGTTGATCGATTCTCCAAAATGGCACATTTCATCCCTCTTCCTGGTCTTCCTTCTGCGCCTCAGTTGGCTAAACAATTTTTTGTACACATTTTTCGTCTTCACGGGTTGCCTACGCAGATTGTCTCGGATAGAGGGGTCCAATTCGTGTCTAAATTCTGGAGAGCTCTCTGTAAACAACTCAAGATTAAATTAAATTTTTCCTCTGCATATCATCCCCAGTCCAATGGACAAGTAGAAAGAATTAACCAGATCCTGGGTGATTATTTGCGACATTTTGTTTCCTCCCGCCAGGATGACTGGGCAGATCTCCTTCCATGGGCCGAATTCTCGTATAACTTCAGGGTCTCTGAATCTTCCTCCAAATCCCCATTTTTCGTGGTGTACGGCCGTCACCCTCTTCCCCCCCTCCCTACCCCCTTGCCCTCTGGTCTGCCCGCTGTGGATGAAATTTCTCGTGACCTTTCCATTATATGGAGAGAGACCCAAAATTCTCTCTTACAGGCTTCTTCACGCATGAAGAGATTCGCGGATAAGAAAAGAAGAGCTCCCCCCGTTTTTTCCCCTGGAGACAAGGTATGGCTCTCCGCTAAATATGTCCGCTTCCGTGTCCCTAGCTACAAGTTGGGACCACGCTATCTTGGTCCTTTCAAAATTTTGTCTCAAATTAATCCTGTCTCTTATAAACTTCTTCTTCCTCCTTCTCTTCGTATCCCTAATGCCTTTCACGTCTCTCTTCTCAAACCACTCATCCTCAACCGTTTTTCTCCCAAATCTGTTCCTCCCACTCCTGTTTCCGGCTCCTCGGACGTCTTCTCGGTCAAGGAGATTTTGGCTGCCAAAAAGGTCAGAGGAAAAAATTTTTTTTTAGTAGACTGGGAGGGTTGTGGTCCTGAAGAGAGATCCTGGGAACCTGAGGACAACATCCTTGACAAAAGTCTGCTCCTCAGGTTCTCAGGCTCCAAGAAGAGGGGGAGACCCAAGGGGGGGGGTACTGTTACGCCGAGCGCTCCGGGTTCCCGCTCCTCCCCGGAGCGCTCGCTTCTCCCCCTCCGCTGCAGCGCTCCGGTCACGTCCTCTGACCCGGGGCGCTGCGATCCTGCTGTCAGCCGGGATGCGATTCGCGATGCGGGTAGCGCCCGCTCGCGATGCGCACCCCGGCTCCCCTACCTGACTCGCTCCCCGTCTGTTCTGTCCCGGCGCGCGCGGCCCCGCTCCCTAGGGCGCGCGCGCGCCGGATCTCTGCGATTTAAAGGGCCACTGCGCCGCTGATTGGCGCAGTGGTTCCAATTAGGGTTATCACCTGTGCACTTCCCTTTATTACCTCACTTCCCTTGCACTCCCTTGCCGGATCTTGTTGCCTTAGTGCCAGTGAAAGCGTTCCTTGTGTGTCCCTTGCCAGTGTTTCCAGACCTTCTGCCGTTGCCCCTGACTACGATCCTTGCTGCCTGCCCCGACCTTCTGCTACGTCCGACCTTGCTTCTGCCTACTCCCTTGTACCGCGCCTATCTTCAGCAGCCAGAGAGGTGAGCCGTTGCTAGTGGATACGACCTGGTCACTACCGCCGCAGCAAGACCATCCCGCTTTGCGGCGGGCTCTGGTGAAAACCAGTAGTGGCTTAGAACCGGTCCACTAGCACGGTCCACGCCAATCCCTCTCTGGCACAGAGGGTCCACTACCTGCCAGCCGGCATCGTGACACAGGCCACATTATTTTAGTGTGAATAAGCCCGAAAAATCTGTGAAGCTGTTAGTTACCATGGTTTACTGCACGTCGCCATAACTGAGCCTTCTAACTACTTGAATACAGTCCCAGCGGTGTTATACAGGGGTTAAGAGGCTTAATTCATTACCTGATGGTGACAAACTAGTTCAACCAGAACCGAACATTTCACAAACGTTCTGCTCGCCTCCATTTTTACACTATAAACCTCCTGAGCAGTGAGCAGAGGAGAGTCTGGATATAATGATGGTGATGATAAAGAGGATGATGATGGTGAAGAGGATGGTGATGGTTATGATAGTGATGATGACGATGATAATGATGACGATGATAATTAGAGATGAGCGAATCGAAGCTGACGAACCTAAATTCATTACGAAATTCAGGAAATATTCAATTCGCAACTAATGTGAATATCGCCGCGATGCTATCGCACGAATTGCTTCATTAAACTCCATTTACTGTGGTCCAGGGCATCTAAAATGGCGGATCCACATGTCAGTACATGGGGCATGGGGTGCTGGGAAGGCGGGAAGGGAAGTAGACGGGATGACCCTGAATCACATGCAGGATGCAGCCAGTCACCCCTGTGATGTCACAGCCCTATATAATCGGCAGCCATATTGCGTCCAGCCACTTCATTCATTACACTGCAGAGAGATAGGACGGACATCGCTGTGTGTTACAGCAGAGAAAAGCTCATTCCAGCAGCGTTTCACCTCCTAGTCACAGCAGCGTTCTCGTGGACGGAGAGCAGTGTTTTTTTCACTGAAAAGGATTTTTCCTGCAGCTGCAGCATTAACCTCCCAGTCACTTTCTTCGGCAGAGTATTGCAGAGAGGGGCAGAGAGCTGTGTGTTGTCTCATACGTTACAACAAGCTGCCTCAACTTCATAAACCTTAGCAGAGGAGGCAGGAAGAATTTGTCAGCGCAAATCTGTGTCTTTGTTCCACAACATTAGTGTTGAGCAGCATAAGCCATGTTCGAATTTGCGAATATTCGCGAATATATGGACGAATATTCCTCATATATTCGCAAAATTCACATATTCGTAATATTCTCATTTTATTTTCGCATATGCAAAAAATCGCGTATGCGAAAATTAACATATGCGAAAATTTGCATATAAAAAAGTAGCATATGCGAAAATTAGCATGTCAGTCTCACACAGTAGTATTAGAGCCTTCTTTACACCACGCAAGCTGGAAGCAGAGAGGGATGATCACTGTGATATGTACTGTGAAAAAAAAAAATATTCGTAATTACGAATATATAGTGCTATATTCGCGAATATTCGTGAATTCGCATTGTGAATATTCGCAAGCAACAATACACAACAAATCATCTGCTGGTTATACTAGTCTGTAAACGGTATAATACCCAGCAGTCCATTCCTAATAGTCTGTGACAGAGTGAAATTTTGTGTTTAGTACACAGCGACTGCGTGCTGCAGCACTGTTGTGTACTGTTGGTACACCACCCACCGCACCACCCCGGCCCCATTGCCTCCCCCATCCCCGGTTATATAATTACCTGTTCCCAGGGTCCACTCTACATCTGGCTCCGGTGGCGTCCTCCTGAGCTGTCACTGTGCGCACTGACGGTGACGTCACGTCGCGCACGTCACGCAGCAGGAGCCAGAAGTAGCGTGGGCCCCGGGAACAGGTAATTACAAAACCGGGGATGGGGGAGGCAATGGGGCCGGTGCGGTGGGGGGTGCAACGCGGTGCGGCGGGGGGGGGGGGGGGGAGCGGTGGCGGTGATAGGACTCAGGACCCCTGGACAGGCAGGGGGAGAGAAGCGGGTGGCGGCGGCGGCCTATGGCAACGCAAAAGCCACAGCGTAACGCAGCGTAATGCAGGACGCAGCAGGAGCCAGAAGTAGCGTGGGCTCCGGGAACAGGTAGGTAATTATAAAACCGGGGATGGGGGAGGCAATGGGGCCGGGGTGGTGCGGTGGATCGGAAGGGTGGGGTGGCGGGTCGGGGGGGGGGGGGGGGCGGTTTCATTATCGGCAAGGTAATTGCCGATACCGATAATGCCCAAAATCGTGATTATCGGCCCATAATATCGGCCAAAGCGATAATCGGTCGATCCCTACTAAATACTTCAGGCAGAGTTGGCAGCAGACTTGGGGCGAGTGACAGCAGGAGTCGCAGCGAGAGGCCTGAGCTCCCGTTATCAGCCAGCGGTCGTGTCTCGACCAGCAAC
Source organism: Hyla sarda (assembly GCF_029499605.1). Classification (NCBI taxonomy): domain Eukaryota; kingdom Metazoa; phylum Chordata; class Amphibia; order Anura; family Hylidae; genus Hyla; species Hyla sarda. The sequence goes on from NC_079194.1 coordinate 19,969, forward strand.
CCATCTGCCGTCGTCGATTGGTTAACACGCTCATCCACATCATCACAAGTGACATCTGACACCCCCAGTCAACAGTCGGTGGGTTCCTCAGACACAACCCTCAGTTGGCATGGCCCAGGAGCAGTCCCTGTCCTCCCATTGCCTTTGTCCTATGCTGTTCCCTCTCCTAGAGAAGTATCTTATGCTGTGGGTTCAGCTCCACTATTCACTGAGGACGATCCAATAGAGGACAGTCAGTAGCTACTGGACAGCCAAGAAGGGGAGGAGACATGCGCCGTTTCCTCTGTTAGGCGGCCAAGTAGTGATGCGGAGAGTGACGTGGGAAGCGGTGTTGCAAGGGTTCAGGGTCCTGAAGCAGACACTGTTGTGGAACCTGAGGTGGACATCAGTGACGTGCAGACAACTGTGGATGATGATGAAGCCGATCGCAATTGGCTTCATCATCATCAGGAGAACAGAGTTGCAGGTTGCCCTTGCGGCAGCAAGGCGGTAGCATGGTTGGCAGTCAGCATGGTGGCAGAAGTGGAAATTCTGGAGCCAAACGTGCCCAGGTTAGACCACCTGCTTTGCAGCAGCCTACCTTTCCCGGAGGTAGTGGAACAGGGATTCCTGGAGTCAGCGTCAGTAGCAGCCAATTAGTGCAGACTGTTGGTCGGAAAATCAGCTACTCTGCGGTGTGGCAGTTTTTCATCAGGCATCCGAAGGAGATTCCCGTAGCCACATGCAAGATCTGTCGGCAGAAGGTGAAGCGTGGCCAGGGTCCCAATGTTGCACCACGGCCCTGCGTCAAAACATACTTCGCCACCATAAAGCAGCCTGGGAGAACCGTGGCTACGATGTAGTGGTCCAGCCTGCTGCATCACCCAGTGGCCATCCGCTCCCTCCTTCATCCAGCCAAGGCTCCACCACCTCAGACGAAGGGAGCTGTCACGATGCCGGCTGGCAGGAGGTGGATCCTCTGTGCCAGAGAGGGATTGGCGTGGACCGTGCTAGTGGACCGGTTCTAAGTCACTACTGGTTTTCACCAGAGCCCGCCGCAAAGCGGGATGGTCTTGCTGCGGCGGTAGTGACCAGGTCGTATCCACTAGCAACGGCTCAACCTCTCTGACTGCTGAAGATAGGCGCGGTACAAGGGAGTAGACAGAAGCAAGTTCGGACGTAGCAGAAGGTCGGGGCAGGCAGCAAGGATCGTAGTCAGGGGCAACGGCAGGAGGTCTGGAACACAGGCTAGGAACATACAAGGAAACGCTTTCACTGGCACAATGGCAACAAGATCCGGCGAGGGAGTGCAGGGGAAGTGAGGTATAAATAGGGAGTGCACAGGTGAACACACTAATTAGAACCACTGCGCCAATCAGCGGCGCAGTGGCCCTTTAAATCGCAGAGACCCGGCGCGCGCGCGCCCTAGGGAGCGGGGCCGCGCGCGCCGAGACAGGACCGACGGAGAGCGAGTCAGGTACGGGAGCCGGGGTGCGCATCGCGAGCGGGCGCCACCCGCATCGCGAATCGCATCCCGGCTGGAGGCGGTATCGCAGCGCACCGGGTCAGAGGATCTGACCGGAGCGCTGCAGTAGCGAGAGTGTAGCGAGCGCTCCGGGGAGGAGCGGGGACCCGGAGCGCTCGGCGTAACAGTACCCCCCCGCTTGGGTCTCCCCCTCTTCTTAGAGCCTGAGAACCTGAGGAGCAGACTTTTGTCTAGGATATTGTCCTCAGGTTCCCAGGATCTCTCTTCAGGACCACAACCCTCCCAATCGACTAAAAAAAAAGTTTTCCCTCTGACCTTCTTGGAGGCCAGTATCTCCTTTACGGAGAAGATGTCCGAGGAGCCGGAAACAGGAGTGGGAGAAACAAGTTTGGGAGAGAAACGGTTGATGATGAGTGGTTTAAGAAGAGAAACGTGAAAGGCATTAGGAATACGAAGAGAAGGAGGAAGAAGAAGTTTGTAAGAGACAGGATTAATCTGGCACAAAATTTTGAAAGGACCAAGATAGCGTGGTCCCAATTTGTAGCTAGGGACACGGAAGTGGACATATTTGGCGGAGAGCCATACCTTGTCTCCAGGAGAAAAAATGGGGGGAGCTCTTCTTTTTTCATCAGCAAACTTCTTCATGCGTGATGAAGCCTGTAAGAGAGAATTTTGGGTCTCTTTCCATATGGTGGAAAGATCACAAGATATTTCATCCACAGCGGGCAAACCAGAGGGCAAGGGAGTAGGGAGGGGGGGAAGAGGGTGACGGCCGTACACCACGAAAAATGGGGATTTGGAGGAAGATTCAGAGATTCTGAAGTTATACGAGAATTCGGCCCATGGTAGAAGATCTGCCCAGTCATCCTGGCGGGAGGAAACAAAATGCCGTAAATAATCACCCAAGACCTGGTTAATTCTTTCTACTTGCCCATTGGATTGAGGATGATATGCAGAAGAAAAGTTTAATTTAATCTTGAGTTGTTTACAGAGAGCCCTCCAGAATTTTGACACGAATTGGACGCCTCTATCCGAGACGATCTGCGTGGGCAACCCGTGAAGACGAAAAATGTGTACAAAAAATTGTTTTGCCAACTGAGGCGCTGAAGGAAGACCAGGAAGAGGGATGAAATGTGCCATTTTGGAGAATCGATCAACGACCACCCAAACAACAGTGTTGCCACGGGATGGGGGTAAGTCAGTAATAAAGTCCATACCAATCAGAGACCAAGGCTGTTCGGGGACAGGCAGAGGATGAAGGAGACCAGCGGGCTTCTGGCGAGGAGTCTTATCCCGGGCACAGACAGTGGAGGCTCGCACAAAATCCACGACATCCGTCTCCAGAGTCGGCCACCAATAGAAACGAGAGATGAGTTGCACGGATTTCTTGATGCCCGCATGACCTGCGAGATGGGAGGAGTGACCCCATTTGAGGATTCCGAGGCGTTGGCGTGGAGAGACGAAGGTCTTCCCTGGGGGAGTTTGCCTGATGGAGGCTGGAGAAGTGGAGATCAGGCAGTCAGGAGGAATGATGTGTTGCGGAGAGAGCTCTACTTCCGAGGCATCCGAGGAACGAGAGAGAGCATCGGCCCTAATGTTCTTATCGGCAGGCCGAAAGTGAATTTCAAAATTAAATCGGGAGAAGAACAGAGACCACCTGGCCTGGCGAGGATTCAGCCGTTGGGCAGACTGGAGATAGGAGAGGTTCTTGTGATCGGTGTAAATAATAACTGGAAATCTTGATCCCTCCAGCAGATGCCTCCATTCCTCAAGTGCTAATTTAATGGCCAGTAGCTCTCGATCCCCGATGGAGTAGTTCCTCTCCGCCGGAGAGAAGGTCCTAGAAAAAAAACCACAAGTAACAGCATGCCCGGAAGAATTTTTTTGTAGAAGGACCGCTCCAGCTCCTACTGAGGAGGCATCAACCTCCAATAGGAAGGGTTTAGATGGGTCAGGTCTGGAGAGCACGGGAGCCGAAGAAAAGGCAGACTTGAGCTGTTTAAAGGCGTCTTCCGCTTGAGGAGGCCATGACTTAGGATTGGCATTCTTTTTGGTTAAAGCCACGATAGGAGCCACAATGGTAGAAAAATGTGGAATAAATTGTCTGTAATAATTGGCGAACCCCAAAAAACGTTGGATAGCACGGAGTCCGGAGGGGCGTGGCCAATCTAAGACGGCAGAGAGTTTATCTGGATCCATTTGTAGTCCCTGGCCAGAGACCAAGTATCCTAGGAAAGGAAGAGATTGGCATTCAAACAGACATTTCTCCATCTTGGCATAAAGTTGATTGTCACGAAGTCTCTGAAGAACCATACGGACATGCTGGCGGTGTTCTTCTAGATTGGCAGAAAAAATCAGGATATCGTCCAGATATACAACAACACAGGAGTATAAGAGGTCACGAAAAATTTCATTAACAAAGTCTTGGAAGACGGCAGGGGCGTTGCACAGGCCAAAGGGCATGACCAGATACTCAAAGTGTCCATCTCTAGTGTTAAATGCCGTTTTCCATTCATCCCCCTCTCTGATGCGGATGAGATTATAAGCACCTCTTAAGTCCAGTTTGGTAAAGATGTGGGCACCTTGGAGGCGATCAAAGAGTTCAGAGATGAGAGGTAGGGGGTAGCGGTTCTTTACCGTGATTTTATTAAGACCGCGGTAGTCAATGCAAGGACGTAGGGAGCCATCTTTTTTGGACACAAAGAAAAATCCGGCTCCGGCAGGAGAGGAGGATTTGCGGATAAAGCCCTTTTTTAAATTTTCCTGGATGTACTCAGACATAGCAAGAGTCTCTGGGGCAGAGAGAGGATAAATTCTGCCCCGGGGTGGAGTAGTGCCCGGGAGGAGGTCAATAGGACAGTCATAAGGCCTGTGAGGAGGTAGAGTCTCAGCTTGTTTTTTGCAAAAAACATCCGCAAAGTCCATATAGGCCTTAGGGAGACCGGTTACAGGGGGAACCACAGAGTCACGGCAAGGCAGTCCTTGAAACAAGAGGGGCCCCAACTCTTGATCTCTCCAGTGGACCAATCCAGGGTTGGGGAATGGTGTTGAAGCCAGGGTAGTCCAAGGAGAATTTCGGAAGTGCAATTGGGGAGGACCAAAAACTCAATTTTCTCGTGATGAGGTCCGATGCACATTAGGAGGGGCTCCGTGCGGAGACGTATGGTACAGTCCAATCTTTCATTGTTAACACAATTGATGTAGAGGGGTCTGGCGAGACTGGTCACCGGGATGTTGAACCTGTTGATGAGAGAGGCCAGAATAAAATTTCCTGCAGATCCGGAATCCAAGAAGGCCATAGTAGAGAAGGAGAAGGTAGAGGCAGATATCCGCACAGGCACAGTAAGACGTGGAGAAGCAGAGTTGACATCAAGGACTGTCTCACCTTTGTGCGGAGTCAGCGTACGTCTTTCCAGGCGGGGAGGACGGATAGGACAATCCTTCAGGAAGTGTTCGGTACCGGCACAGTACAGGCAGAGATTCTCCATGCGGCGTCGTGTCCTCTCTTGAGGTGTCAGGCGAGACCGGTCGACCTGCATAGCCTCCACGGCGGGAGGCACAGGAACGGATTGCAGGGGACCAGAGGAGAGAGGAGCCGGGGAGAGAAAAAGCCTCGTGCGAACAAAGTCCATATCCTGGCGGAGCTCCTGACGCCTTTCGGAAAAACGCATGTCAATGCGAGTGGCTAGATGAATGAGTTCATGTAAGTTAGCAGGGATTTCTCGTGCGGCCAGAACATCTTTAATGTTGCTGGATAGGCCTTTTTTAAAGGTCGCGCAGAGGGCCTCATTATTCCAGGATAGTTCTGAAGCAAGAGTACGGAATTGTACGGCGTACTCGCCAACGGAAGAATTACCCTGGACCAGGTTCAACAGGGCAGTCTCAGCAGAAGAGGCTCGGGCAGGTTCCTCAAAGACACTTCGAATTTCTGAGAAGAAGGAGTGTACAGAGGCAGTGACGGGGTCATTGCGTTCCCAGAGCGGTGTGGCCCATGACAGAGCTTTTCCAGACAGAAGGCTGACTACGAAAGCCACCTTAGACCTTTCAGTAGGAAACTGGTCCGACATCATCTCCAAGTGCAGGGAACATTGGGAAAGAAAGCCACGGCAAAACTTAGAGTCCCCATCAAATTTATCCAGCAAGGATAGTCGTAGGCCTGGAGCGGCCACTCGCTGCGGAGGAGGTGCAGGAGCTGGCGGAGGAGATGATTGCTGAAGCTGTGGTAGTAGCTGCTGTAGCATCACGGTCAGTTGAGACAGCTGGTGGCCTTGTTGCGCTATCTGTTGTGACTGCTGGGCGACCACCGTGGTGAGGTCGGCGACAACTTCAGCGGGATCCATGGCCGGATCTACTGTCACGATGCCGGCTGGCAGGAGGTGGATCCTCTGTGCCAGAGAGGGATTGGCGTGGACCGTGCTAGTGGACCGGTTCTAAGTCACTACTGGTTTTCACCAGAGCCCGCCGCAAAGCGGGATGGTCTTGCTGCGGCGGTAGTGACCAGGTCGTATCCACTAGCAACGGCTCAACCTCTCTGACTGCTGAAGATAGGCGCGGTACAAGGGAGTAGACAGAAGCAAGGTCGGACGTAGCAGAAGGTCGGGGCAGGCAGCAAGGATCGTAGTCAGGGGCAACGGCAGGAGGTCTGGAACACAGGCTAGGAACATACAAGGAAACGCTTTCACTGGCACAATGGCAACAAGATCCGGCGAGGGAGTGCAGGGGAAGTGAGGTATAAATAGGGAGTGCACAGGTGAACACACTAATTAGAACCACTGCGCCAATCAGCGGCGCAGTGGCCCTTTAAATCGCAGAGACCCGGCGCGCGCGCGCCCTAGGGAGCGGGGCCGCGCGCGCCGAGACAGGACCGACGGAGAGCGAGTCAGGTACGGGAGCATCGCGAATCGCATCCCGGCTGGAGGCGGTATCGCAGCGCACCGGGTCAGAGGATCTGACCGGAGCGCTGCAGTAGCGAGAGTGTAGCGAGCGCTCCGGGGAGGAGCGGGGACCCGGAGCGCTCGGCGTAACAGGAGCTGTTTGTCAAACCCTCCTTCTGTCGCTCCTGCTTCTCCCGCTTTTAGTCAGCCATTCCGCCAACAATCCATCAGTGAAGCCATGTCCAAGAGACAACAGTATGCGCCCACTCATCCTACGGCGCAGAAGTTGAATGTGCTCCTGTCCAAGTTGCTGGTGTTGCAGTCCCTCCCTTTTCAACTGGTGGACTCTGCACCTTTCAGAGAATTGATGGCTTGTGCCAAGCCGAGGTGGAGATTCCCAAGCCATCATTTCTTTGCGAAGAAGGCAGTACCAGCCCTGCATAAGTTTGTACAAGAGAAGGTGGTCCAGTCCTTGAGCCTGCCGGTGTGTACCAAAGTGCACGGCAGCGCCGACATGTGGAGCTGTAACTATGGTCAGGGAAATAAAGAAATCGGAGCATGGCTTACTCCACAAAACTGGAAATGAGAACTATGGTGACCGACAATGGGAAGAACATCTTGTCTGCGCTGCAACTGGGAAGGCTGAGCCATGTGCCCTGCATGGCACACGTGTTCAATCTGGTTGTACAGCAGTTCCTGAAGTGTTCCCCTCCCATCTGCAAGACATCCTAACAATGGGAAGGAAACTTTGCGGTGTACGAGTGGATGAAGTGCATACAAAGCACACCCTCCTTGAGCTGCAGCATCAGAATGGTATCCCCCAACATAATCTGAATTGTGATGTTGCCACACGTTGGAATTCCACCCTCCATATATTGGACCGACTGTACGAACAGAGAAAAGCCATCACTGATTTTTTTGATGATCCAAGCAGATAGGGGTACTACCCTGTGTAACTTCAATGTGAACCAGTGGCAGCTCATACGTGACACCTGCCATTTGCTCAGGCCCTTTTGAGGAAGCCACATTATTAGTCAGTCGCCAGGATTATGGGATGAACAACGTCATTCCACTTCCTTATTTCTTACAACACGTGTTGGAAATGATGGCTGCTCAGGGCAATGGAGACATGGCATCTACATCTCACGATCACCTGAGCGCTGTGGGGGCTGAACTGGAGGAGGAGGAGGGGGAGGGGCCCAGTGGAGCACAGTTTAGGTTTCCCAAAATGGGTGGTTTTTCTAGTCATCTGACAGGAGAGGAGGAGCAGGAGCAGCCAGAGGAGCTCGAAGGTTTTGAGGAAAGCGAGACACACCATGGCAGTATGCAGTGGAGATGGAGGCAGGTAGTCCCACCGAGTCACTTGCACAAATGGCACAATGCATGCTCACATAGTGACAGCCGAATTGTCAACATTCATCACCGGGATGACTTCTGGATCTCCACCTTATTGGATCCTTGCTACCGCCACAAAATAGGGGCCTTTTTTACACCCACTGAGAGGGAGGACAAACTGACCTACTACAGAGACATCCTATGTAGTCAGTTGGCCGATGCTGGGGAGGGGAGGGGTGGTAGGAGCAGTACTAGCTCAATCAGCAGCAGCCTGAGTCTACAGTCGCTGATGAGTAGCTTCCTTCAGCCGCATAGTGAAGCAACTCATCAGCAGCAGGTAGACATGGAGCAGGACCTGAACCAGCAGGTGGTGGCATACCTTGACATGACCATGCCAACACACCTTGAAGATCCGCTGGACTTCTGGGCAGCCAAACTTGATTTGTGGCTGCAACTAGCAGAGTTTGTCCTGGAAAAGCTGTCCTGCCCGGCCAGTAGTGTACCATCAGAGCGGGTGTTTAGGGCGGCCGGGGCCATAATCACCCCAAGGAGAAATAGTCTGTCCACTAAAAATGTGGGGAGACTGACCTTTTTGAAGATGAATCAGGCATGGATCAGCCAGGATTTCCAGCCACCAATGCCAGAGTAGATTGACCATGGTGCCACACCAACACTTCACAAATATGGATAGTGCCAAACAGATTTAAGGCGCTGCTCCCCAGTTACAAACATTCCTTCGCATTAGACCTTTTCTCACCCACCTTCGCCACTGGATACTGGTATTACCACCCACCGCACCACCCTGTGACCGGGTCACTTTCAGGACTCCTTATGCTGCTGTTGCCACCTCCAGGCTGTCTCATTCAGCCACTATATGGTCTCCTGATGCTTCAGCCAACTCCAGGCTGTCTCATTCAGCCACTATATGGTCTCCTCCTGCTTCAGTGAGCTCCATGCTGTGTCATTCATCCACTATATGGTCTCCTCATGCTGCCTACACCTCCATGCTGTGTCATTCAGCCACTATATGGTCTCCTCATGCTGCCTACACCTCCACGCTGTGTCATTCAGTCACTATATGGTGTCCTCATGCTGCCAACACCTCCATGCTATGTCATTCAGCCACTAAATGGTCTCCTCTTGCCACGCTATGTCCATGCTGTGTCATTCAGCCACTATATGGTCTCCTCATGCTGCCAACACCTCCACACTGTTATTCAGCCACTGTATGGTCTCCTCTTGCCACGCTATGTCCAGGCTATGTCATTCAGCCACTAAATGGTCTCCTCTTGCTGCCAACACCTCCACACTATGTTATTCAGCCACTAAATGGTCTCCTCTTGCCACGCTATGTCCAGGCTATGTCATTCAGTCACTATATGGTCTCCTCATGCTGCCAACACCTCCACGCTGTGTCATTCAGCCACTAAATGGTCTCCTCTTGCTGCCAACATGTCCACGCTGTGTCATTCAGTCACTATATGGTCTCCTCATGCTGCCAACACCTGCACGCTGTGTCATTCAGCCACTATATGGTCTCCTCATGCTGCCAACACCTCCACGCTGTCATTCAGTCACTATATGGTCTCCTCTTGCCACGCTATGTCCACGCTATGTCATTCAGTCACTATATGGTCTCCTGACACTGATGCCACCACCAGGCTCTGTCGTTGTGCTGCTGTGCGGCAGTGATTCTAAAAGCGATGCTAGTAATCTGCATGTTATTCTGAATAACAGAATTATTTCCCTACCCCAGCACACTCCATATGCGTTTTAGAACACAGCAAAGTGTTCTATACCCCTATAGAGGCTGTATGTAGGCTAGAAATAGCCTTTTTTAATATTGATTCATTGCAAAAAAAATTTGGATCAAACAACATTTTTTCAAAAAATTTGGTGATTCGGCCCAATCAAATTTTTTGAAAGTTTGCTCATCTCTAATGATGATGATAATGACGATGATAAATATAAGCTGCGGTGCAGCCTTTTAACCCCTTAAGGGGTTTTTCCGTTTTTGCATTTTTGTTTTTTGCTCCTTGCCTTTAAAAAATCATAACTCTTTCAATTTTGCACCTAAAAATCCATACGATTGCTTATTTTTTGTGCCACCAATTTTACTTTGTAATGACGTCAGTCATTTTGCCCAAAAATCTACGGTAAAACGGAAAATAAAATAATTGTGTGACAAAATTGAAAAAAAACGCTGTTTTGTAACTTTTGGCGGCTTCCGTTTCTACGTAGTACATTTTTCGGTAAAAATGACACCTTATCATTGTTCTGTAGGTCCATATGATTAAAATGATCCCCGACTTATATAGGTTTGATTTTGTCGCACTTCTGGAAAAAATCATAACTACATGCAGGAAAATTAATACGTTTAAAATTGTCATCTTCTGACCCCTATAACTTTTTTATTTTTCAGCGTATTTGGCGGTATGAGGACTCATGTTTTGCACCGTGACCTGAAGTTTTTAACGGTACCATTTTTGCATTGATAGAACTTATTGATCGCTTTTTATTCATTTTTAAATTATAAAAAAGTGACCAAAAATTCACAATTTTTTTGACTATTACGCCATTGACCGAGCGGTTTAATTAACGATATATTTTTATAATTCGGACATTTACGCACGCGGTGATACTATATATGTTTATTTTTATTTTTATTTACACTGTGTTTTTATTTTTTATGGGAAAAGGGGGGTGATTCAAACTTTTAATAGGGAAGGGGTTAAATGATATTCATTCACTTTTTTTTTCCACTTTTTTTTTTGCAGTGTTATAGGTCCCATAGGGACCTATAACACTGCACACACTGATCATTGTTATCCCATAGGGACCTATAACACTGCACACACTGATCTTTTACATTGATCACTGGTTTCTCATAGGAAAACAGTGATCGATGATTCTGCCGCTTGACTGCTCATGTCTGGATCTCAGGCACTGAGTAGTCATTCGGCGATCGGACAGCGAGGAGGCAGGTAGGGGCCCTCCTGCTGTCCTGTAAGCTGTTCGGGATGCCGCGATTTTGCCGAGGCTATCCCGAACAGTCCACTGAGTAAACCGGCAGCTTTTACTTTCACTTTTAGCCGCGCGGCTCAGCTCTGAGCACGCGGCTAAAGGGTTAATAGCATGTGGTGCCACTATCGGCGCTGTGTGCTATTAGCGGCGGGTCCTGGCTTCACTATGACGCCGGGCCCGCCGTGATATGATGTGGGGTTACCGTGTAACCCCGCGTTATATCACGGGAGCAGGACCAAGGACGTACCTGTACATCCTTGGTCCTTAAGGGGTTAAGTTCCTGAAATGAAAGCATTTAAACGGGAAGCCGTGCTGCCTATAAAGTTCCTTGTGTGATTGTGAGCCCCTTTTTACTTAGTGTACAGACCTGAGGCGCAAGTCAAACTCCTATTATTATTTCCCTCCATGAGTGAGGGTGAGTATGACCTTTTTATAGTGATGTTCATGTGGATTTTGGAATAGTTCTGCCCAGTGAGTATCTAAAACATTTGACTAATGTTATAAAACGTACTATACATCCAGTATCACCTCCCCTAGTATCACCTCCCCCCTCTTGTCTTTTCCCAGTATCTCAGCCCCAGGACTATGTTAGGGGCTGCCAATGATAACCAAATATTCAACCATTGGTTTTCCCCATAAGTCTTATTGTGTGGGGAGAGGGGGGGCGTCTGATCTCCGGACCCTTATTGTGTGGGGAGCGGTGGGCCGTCTGATCTCTGGCCACTTATTGCGTGGGTAGAGGTGGAGCGTCTGATCTCTGGCCCCTTATTGTGTGGGGAGCGGTGGGCCGTCTGATCTCTGGCCCCTTATTGTGTGGGGAGCGGTGGGCCGTCTGATCTCTGGCCCCTTATTGTGTGGGTAGAGGTGGAGCATCTGATCTCTGGCCTCTTATTGTGTGGGGAGCGGTGGGGCGTCTGATCTCTGGCCCCTTATTGTGTGGGGAGCGGTGGAGTGTCTGATCTCCGGCCCCTTATTGTGTGGGGAGCGGTGGGCCGTCTGATCTTTGGCCCCTTATTGTGTGGGTAGAGGTGGAGCATCTGATCTCTGGCCCCTTATTGTGTGGGGAGCGGTGGGACATCTGATCTCTGGCCCCTTATTGTGTGGGGAGCGGTGGGGCGTCTGATCTCTGGCCTCTTATTGTGCGGGTAGAGGTGGAGCATCTGATCTCTGGATCCTTAGTGTGTGGGTAGAGGCGGAGCATCTGATCTTTTGCCCCTTATTGTGTGGGTAGAGGTGGAGCGTCTGATCTCTGGACTCTTATTGTGTGGGGAGCGGTGGAGTGTCTAATCTCTGGCCCCTTATTGTGTGGGGAGCGGTGGGGCGTCTGATCTCCGGACCCTTATTGTGTGGGGAGCGGTGGAGTGTCTGATCTCCGACCCCTTATTGTGTGGGGAGCGGTGGGCCGTCTGATCTCTGGCCCCTTATTGCGTGGGTAGAGGTGGAGCGTCTGATCTCTGGCCCCTTATTGTGTGGGGAGTGGTGGGCCATCTGATCTTTGGCCCCTTATTGTGTGGGTAGAGGTGGAGCATCTGATCTCTGGCCTCTTATTGTGTGGGGAGCGGTGGGGCGTCTGATCTCCGGCCCCTTATTGTGTGGGGAGCGGTGGGCCGTCTGATCTCTGGCCCCTTATTTTGTGGGTAGAGGTGGAGCATCTGATCTCTGGCCTCTTATTGTGTGGGGAGCGGTGGGGCGTCTGATCTCCAGCCCCTTATTGTGTGGGGAGCGGTGGAGTGTCTGATCTCCGGCCCCTTATTGTGTGGGGAGCGGTGGGCCGTCTGATCTTTGGCCCCTTATTGTGTGGGTAGAGGTGGAGCATCTGATCTCTGGCCCCTTATTGTGTGGGGAGCGGTGGAGTGTCTGATCTCCGACCCCTTATTGTGTGGGGAGCGGTGGGGCGTCTGATCTCTGGCCCCTTATTGCGTGGGTAGAGGTGGAGCGTCTGATCTCTGGCCCCTTATTGTGTGGGGAGTGGTGGGCCATCTGATCTTTGGCCCCTTATTGTGTGGGTAGAGGTGGAGCATCTGATCTCTGGCCTCTTATTGTGTGGGGAGCGGTGGGGCGTCTGATCTCCGGCCCCTTATTGTGTGGGGAGCGGTGGGCCGTCTGATCTCTGGCCCCTTATTTTGTGGGTAGAGGTGGAGCATCTGATCTCTGGCCTCTTATTGTGTGGGGAGCGGTGGGGCGTCTGATCTCCAGCCCCTTATTGTGTGGGGAGCGGTGGAGTGTCTGATCTCCGGCCCCTTATTGTGTGGGGAGCGGTGGGCCGTCTGATCTTTGGCCCCTTATTGTGTGGGTAGAGGTGGAGCATCTGATCTCTGGCCCCTTATTGTGTGGGGAGCGGTGGGGCATCTGATCTCTGGCCTCTTATTGTGCGGGTAGAGGTGGAGCATCTGATCTCTGGACCCTTAGCGTGTGGGTAGAGGCGGAGCATCTGATCTCTGGACCCTTATTGTGTGGGTAGAGATGGAGCATCTGATCTCTGGACCCTTAGTGTGTGGGTAGAGGTGGAGCATCTGATCTCTGGACCCTTAGTGTGTGGGTAGAGGCGGAGCATCTGATCTCTGAACCCTTAGTGTGTGGGTAGAGGTGGAGCATCTGATCTTTGGACCCTTATTGTGTGGGGAGCGGTGGGGCGTCTGATCTCTGGCCTCTTATTGTGCGGGTAGAGGTGGAGCATCTGATCTCTGGACCCTTAGTGTGTGGGTAGAGGCGGAGCATCTGATCTTTTGCCCCTTATTGTGTGGGTAGAGGTGGAGCGTCTGATCTCTGGCCCCTTATTGTGTGGGGAGCGGTGGGCCGTCTGATCTCTGGACCCTTATTGTGTGGGGAGCGGTGGAGTGTCTGATCTCCGGCCCCTTATTGTGTGGGGAGCGGTGGGCCGTCTGATCTCTGGCCCCTTATTGCGTGGGTAAAGGTGGAGCGTCTGATCTCTGGCCCCTTATTGTGTGGGGAGCGGTGGGCCGTCTGATCTTTGGCCCCTTATTGTGTGGGTAGAGGTGGAGCATCTGATCTCTGGCCTCTTATTGTGTGGGGAGCGGTGGGGCGTCCGATCTCCGGCCCCTTATTGTGTGGGGAGCGGTGGGCCGTCTGATCTCTGGCCCCTTATTTTGTGGGTAGAGGTGGAGCATCTGATCTCTGGCCTCTTATTGTGTGGGGAGCGGTGGGGCGTCTGATCTCCGGCCCCTTATTGTGTGGGGAGCGGTGAAGTGTCTGATCTCTGGCCTCTTATTGTGCGGGTAGAGGTGGAGCATCTGATCTCTGGACCCTTAGTGTGTGGGTAGAGGCGGAGCATCTGATCTCTGGCCCCTTATTGTGTGGGTAGAGGTGGAGCGTCTGATCTCTGGACCCTTAATGTGTGGGGAGCGGTGGAGTGTCTAATCTCTGGCCCCTTATTGTGTGGGGAGCGGTGGGGCGTCTGATCTCCAGACCCTTATTGTGTGGGGAGCGGTGGAGTGTCTGATCTCCGGCCCCTTATTGTGTGGGGAGCGGTGGAGTGTCTGATCTCCGGCCCCTTATTGTGTGGGGAGCGGTGGGCCGTCTGATCTCTGGCCCCTTATTGCGTGGGTAGAGGTGGAGTGTCTGATCTCTTGCCCCTTATTGTGTGGGGAGCGGTGGGCCGTCAGATCTCTGGCCCCTTATTGTGTGGGGAGCGGTGGGCCGTCTGATCTCTGGCCCCTTATTGTGTGGGTAGAGGTGGAGCATCTGATCTCTGGCCTCTTATTGTGTGGGGAGCGGTGGGGCGTCTGATCTCCGGCCCCTTATTGTGTGGGGAGCGGTGGAGTGTCTGATCTCCGGCCCCTTATTGTGTGGGGAGCGGTGGGCCGTCTGATCTTTGGCCCCTTATTGTGTGGGTAGAGGTGGAGCATCTGATCTCTGGCCCCTTATTGTGTGGGGAGTGGTGGGGTGTCTGATCTCTGTCCTCTTATTGTGCGGTTAGAGGTGGTGCATCTGATCTCTGGACCCTTAGTGTGTGGGTAGAGGCGGAGCATCTGATCTCTGGCCCCTTATTGTGTGGGTAGAGGTGGAGCATCTGATCTCTGGCCCCTTATTGTGTGGGGAGCGGTGGGGCGTCTGATCTCCGGACCATTATTGTGTGGGGAGTGGTGGAGTGTCTGATCTCCGGCCCCTTATTGTGTGGGGAGCGGTGGAACGTCTGATCTCTGGCCCCTTATTGCGTGGGTAGAGGTGGAGCGTCTGATCTCTGGCCCCTTATTGTGTGGGGAGCGGTTGGCCGTCTGATCTCTGGCCCCTTATTGTGTGGGGAGCGGTGGGCCGTCTGATCTCTGGCCCCTTATTGTGTGGGGAGCAGTGGGCCGTCTGATCTCTGGCCCCTTATTGTGTGGGTAGAGGTGGGGCGTCTGATCTCCGGCCCCTTATTGTGTGGGGAGCGGTGGAGTGTCTGATCTCCGGCCCCTTATTGTGTGGGGAGCGGTGGGCCGTCTGATCTTTGGCCCCTTATTGTGTGGGTAGAGGTGGAGCATCTGATCTCTGGCCCCTTATTGTGTGGGGAGCGGTGGGGCATCTGATCTCTGGCCCCTTATTGTGTGGGGAGCGGTGGGGCGTCTGATCTCTGGCCTCTTATTGTGCGGGTAGAGGTGGAGCATCTGATCTCTGGACCCTTAGTGTGTGGGTAGAGGCGGAGCATCTGATCTCTGGACCCTTATTGTGTGGGTAGAGGTGGAGCATCTGATCTCTGGACCCTTAGTGTGTGGGTAGAGGTGGAGCATCTGATCTCTGGACCCTTAGTGTGTGGGTAGAGGCGGAGCATCTGATCTCTGGACCCTTAGTGTGTGGGTAGAGGTGGAGCATCTGATCTTTGGACCCTTATTGTGTGGGGAGCGGTGGGGCGTCTGATCTCTGGCCTCTTATTGTGCGGGTAGAGGTGGAGCATCTGATCTCTGGACCCTTAGTGTGTGGGTAGAGGCGGAGCATCTGATCTTTTGCCCCTTATTGTGTGGGTAGAGGTGGAGCGTCTGATCTCTGGACTCTTATTGTGTGGGGAGCAGTGGAGCGTCTAATCTCTGGCCCCTTATTGTGTGGGGAGCGGTGGGCCGTCTGATCTCCGGTCCCTTATTGTGTGGGGAGCGGTGGGCCGTCTGATCTCTGGCCCCTTATTGCGTGGGTAGAGGTGGAGCGTCTGATCTCTGGCCCCTTATTGCGTGGGGAGCGGTGGGCCGTCTGATCTTTGGCCCCTTATTGTGTGGGTAGAGGTGGAGCATCTGATCTCTGGCCTCTTATTGTGTGGGGAGCGGTGGGGCGTCTGATCTCTGGCCCCTTATTGTGTGGGGAGCGGTGGAGTGTCTGATCTCCGGCCCCTTATTGTGTGGGGAGCGGTGGGCCGTCTGATCTTTGGCCCCTTATTGTGTGGGTAGAGGTGGAGCATCTGATCTCTGGCCCCTTATTGTGTGGGGAGCGGTGGGACATCTGATCTCTGGCCCCTTATTGTGTGGGGAGCGGTGGGGCGTCTGATCTCTGGCCTCTTATTGTGCGGGTAGAGGTGGAGCATCTGATCTCTGGATCCTTAGTGTGTGGGTAGAGGCGGAGCATCTGATCTTTTGCCCCTTATTGTGTGGGTAGAGGTGGAGCGTCTGATCTCTGGACTCTTATTGTGTGGGGAGCGGTGGAGTGTCTAATCTCTGGCCCCTTATTGTGTGGGGAGCGGTGGGGCGTCTGATCTCCGGACCCTTATTGTGTGGGAGCGGTGGAGTGTCTGATCTCCGACCCCTTATTGTGTGGGGAGCGGTGGAGTGTCTGATCTCCGACCCCTTATTGTGTGGGGAGCGGTGGGCCGTCTGATCTCTGGCCCCTTATTGCGTGAGTAGAGGTGGAGCGTCTGATCTCTGGCCCCTTATTGTGTGGGGAGTGGTGGGCCATCTGATCTTTGGCCCCTTATTGTGTGGGTAGAGGTGGAGCATCTGATCTCTGGCCTCTTATTGTGTGGGGAGCGGTGGGGCGTCTGATCTCCGGCCCCTTATTGTGTGGGGAGCGGTGGGCCGTCTGATCTCTGGCCCCTTATTTTGTGGGTAGAGGTGGAGCATCTGATCTCTGGCCTCTTATTGTGTGGGGAGCGGTGGGGCGTCTGATCTCCAGCCCCTTATTGTGTGGGGAGCGGTGGAGTGTCTGATCTCCGGCCCCTTATTGTGTGGGGAGCGGTGGGCCGTCTGATCTTTGGCCCCTTATTGTGTGGGTAGAGGTGGAGCATCTGATCTCTGGCCCCTTATTGTGTGGGGAGCGGTGGGGCATCTGATCTCTGGCCCCTCATTGTGTGGGGAGCGGTGGGGCGTCTGATCTCTGGCCTCTTATTGTGCGGGTAGAGGTGGAGCATCTGATCTCTGGACCCTTAGTGTGTGGGTAGAGGCGGAGCATCTGATCTCTGGACCCTTATTGTGTGGGTAGAGATGGAGCATCTGATCTCTGGACCCTTAGTGTGTGGGTAGAGGTGGAGCATCTGATCTCTGGACCCTTAGTGTGTGGGTAGAGGCGGAGCATCTGATCTCTGAACCCTTAGTGTGTGGGTAGAGGTGGAGCATCTGATCTTTGGACCCTTATTGTGTGGGGAGCGGTGGGGCGTCTGATCTCTGGCCTCTTATTGTGCGGGTAGAGGTGGAGCATCTGATCTCTGGACCCTTAGTGTGTGGGTAGAGGCGGAGCATCTGATCTTTTGCCCCTTATTGTGTGGGTAGAGGTGGAGCGTCTGATCTCTGGCCCCTTATTGTGTGGGGAGCGGTGGGCCGTCTGATCTCCGGACCCTTATTGTGTGGGGAGCGGTGGAGTGTCTGATCTCCGGCCCCTTATTGTGTGGGGAGCGGTGGGCCGTCTGATCTCTGGCCCCTTATTGCGTGGGTAGAGGTGGAGCGTCTGATCTCTGGCCCCTTATTGTGTGGGGAGCGGTGGGCCGTCTGATCTTTGGCCCCTTATTGTGTGGGTAGAGGTGGAGCATCTGATCTCTGGCCTCTTATTGTGTGGGGAGCGGTGGGGCGTCCGATCTCCGGCCCCTTATTGTGTGGGGAGCGGTGGGCCGTCTGATCTCTGGCCCCTTATTTTGTGGGTAGAGGTGGAGCATCTGATCTCTGGCCTCTTATTGTGTGGGGAGCGGTGGGGCGTCTGATCTCCGGCCCCTTATTGTGTGGGGAGCGGTGAAGTGTCTGATCTCTGGCCTCTTATTGTGCGGGTAGAGGTGGAGCATCTGATCTCTGGACCCTTAGTGTGTGGGTAGAGGCGGAGCATCTGATCTCTGGCCCCTTATTGTGTGGGTAGAGGTGGAGCGTCTGATCTCTGGACCCTTAATGTGTGGGGAGCGGTGGAGTGTCTAATCTCTGGCCCCTTATTGTGTGGGGAGCGGTGGGGCGTCTGATCTCCAGACCCTTATTGTGTGGGGAGCGGTGGAGTGTCTGATCTCCGGCCCCTTATTGTGTGGGGAGCGGTGGAGTGTCTGATCTCCGGCCCCTTATTGTGTGGGGAGCGGTGGGCCGTCTGATCTCTGGCCCCTTATTGCGTGGGTAGAGGTGGAGCGTCTGATCTCTTGCCCCTTATTGTGTGGGGAGCGGTGGGCCGTCAGATCTCTGGCCCCTTATTGTGTGGGGAGCGGTGGGCCGTCTGATCTCTGGCCCCTTATTGTGTGGGTAGAGGTGGAGCATCTGATCTCTGGCCTCTTATTGTGTGGGGAGCGGTGGGGCGTCTGATCTCCGGCCCCTTATTGTGTGGGGAGCGGTGGAGTGTCTGATCTCCGGCCCCTTATTGTGTGGGGAGCGGTGGGCCGTCTGATCTTTGGCCCCTTATTGTGTGGGTAGAGGTGGAGCATCTGATCTCTGGCCCCTTATTGTGTGGGGAGTGGTGGGGTGTCTGATCTCTGTCCTCTTATTGTGCGGTTAGAGGTGGTGCATCTGATCTCTGGACCCTTAGTGTGTGGGTAGAGGCGGAGCATCTGATCTCTGGCCCCTTATTGTGTGGGTAGAGGTGGAGCATCTGATCTCTGGCCCCTTATTGTGTGGGGAGCGGTGGGGCGTCTGATCTCCGGACCATTATTGTGTGGGGAGTGGTGGAGTGTCTGATCTCCGGCCCCTTATTGTGTGGGGAGCGGTGGAACGTCTGATCTCTGGCCCCTTATTGCGTGGGTAGAGGTGGAGCGTCTGATCTCTGGCCCCTTATTGTGTGGGGAGCGGTTGGCCGTCTGATCTCTGGCCCCTTATTGTGTGGGGAGCGGTGGGCCGTCTGATCTCTGGCTCCTTATTGTGTGGGGAGCAGTGGGCCGTCTGATCTCTGGCCCCTTATTGTGTGGGTAGAGGTGGGGCGTCTGATCTCCGGCCCCTTATTGTGTGGGGAGCGGTGGAGTGTCTGATCTCCGGCCCCTTATTGTGTGGGGAGCGGTGGGCCGTCTGATCTTTGGCCCCTTATTGTGTGGGTAGAGGTGGAGCATCTGATCTCTGGCCCCTTATTGTGTGGGGAGCGGTGGGGCATCTGATCTCTGGCCCCTTATTGTGTGGGGAGCGGTGGGGCGTCTGATCTCTGGCCTCTTATTGTGCGGGTAGAGGTGGAGCATCTGATCTCTGGACCCTTAGTGTGTGGGTAGAGGCGGAGCATCTGATCTCTGGACCCTTATTGTGTGGGTAGAGGTGGAGCATCTGATCTCTGGACCCTTAGTGTGTGGGTAGAGGTGGAGCATCTGATCTCTGGACCCTTAGTGTGTGGGTAGAGGCGGAGCATCTGATCTCTGGACCCTTATTGTGTGGGTAGAGGTGGAGCATCTGATCTCTGGACCCTTAGTGTGTGGGTAGAGGTGGAGCATCTGATCTCTGGACCCTTAGTGTGTGGGTAGAGGCGGAGCATCTGATCTCTGGCCTCTTATTGTGTGGGTAGAGGTGGAGCATCTGATCTTTGGACCCTTATTGTGTGGGGAGCGGTGGGGCGTCTGATCTCTGGCCTCTTATTGTGCGGGTAGAGGTGGAGCATCTGATCTCTGGACCCTTAGTGTGTGGGTAGAGGCGGAGCATCTGATCTTTTGCCCCTTATTGTGTGGGTAGAGGTGGAGCGTCTGATCTCTGGCCTCTTATTGTGCGGGTAGAGGTGGAGCGTCTGATCTCTGGACTCTTATTGTGTGGGGAGCAGTGGAGCGTCTAATCTCTGGCCCCTTATTGTGTGGGGAGCGGTGGGCCGTCTGATCTCCGGTCCCTTATTGTGTGGGGAGTGGTGGAGTGTCTGATCTCCGGCCCCTTATTGTGTGGGGAGCGGTGGGCCGTCTGATCTCTGGCCCCTTATTGCGTGGGTAGAGGTGGAGCGTCTGATCTCTGGCCCCTTATTGCGTGGGGAGCGGTGGGCCGTCTGATCTTTGGCCCCTTATTGTGTGGGTAGAGGTGGAGCATCTGATCTCTGGCCTCTTATTGTGTGGGGAGCGGTGGGCTGTCTGATCTCCGGCCCCTTATTGTGTGGGGAGCGGTGGGCCGTCTGATCTCTGGCCCCTTATTTTGTGGGTAGAGGTGGAGCATCTGATCTCTGGCCTCTTATTGTGTGGGGAGCGGTGGAGTGTCTGATCTCCGGCCCCTTATTGTGTGGGGAGCGGTGGGCCGTCTGATCTCTGGCCCCTTATTTTGTGAATTCGGGTAGAAAAACAGACATGGTGCACATCTACAATCTTGTATAATGATCTGATTGCTTCTCAGCATAATATCAAAAACTAACAGATTGTTAGTATACATTTTTGATCAAAAAGTACAAGCCCACTCGCCACGTCAAGGCCACCTATTTAGAGTGGGTCCCTAACGTCCCTAGCATAAAATGGCGCAGCACCGGGCGGCGACCACCACCGCCGCAACACCAATGCCCACAGGGGGGAAACGACCCACCGGCAGAGCGGCCCCAATGCCACTCAAACCAGTCTATGGGCCGCACCCCCCTGCAGACACGGCGCCACGGCAGTAACGGACACCGCACGGCACCACACCAGTGTGAACAAGGTGTAATGGCTCACTTACCATGCTCTCCCAGTCAGACTGGGAGGCTGCTAGGAAAGAAATGACCCATGTGTAGCTAACTACTGCTTATATAGGGTTGGGCTGAGGGGGTGGGGAAGAGTGCAGACAACAGCGGTGGAGTGTCTGATCTCCGGTCCCTTATTGTGTGGGGAGCGGTGGGCCGTCTGATCTCTGGCCCCTTATTGTGTGGGTAGAGGTGGAGCATCTGATCTCTGGCCTCTTATTGTGTGGGGAGCGGTGGAGTGTCTGATCTCCGGCCCCTTATTGTGTGGGGACCGGTGGGCCGTCTGATCTTTGGCCCCTTATTGTGTGGGTAGAGGTGGAGCATCTGATCTCTGGCCCCTTATTGTGTGGGGAGTGGTGGGGCGTCTGATCTCTGTCCTCTTATTGTGCGGGTAGAGGTGGTGCATCTGATCTCTGGACCCTTAGTGTGTGGGTAGAGGCGGAGCATCTGATCTCTGGCCCCTTATTGTGTGGGTAGAGGTGGAGCGTCTGATCTCTGGACCCTTATTGTGTGGGGAGCGGTGGGGTGTCTAATCTCTGGCCCCTTATTGTGTGGGGAGCGGTGGGGCGTCTGATCTCCAGACCCTTATTGTGTGGGGAGCGGTGGATTGTCTGATCTCTGGCCCCTTATTGTGTGGGGAGCGGTGGGCCGTCTGATCTCTGGCCCCTTATTGCGTGGGTAGAGGTGGAGCGTCTGATCTCTGACCCCTTATTGTGTGGGGAGCGGTGGGCCGTCTGATCTTTGGCCCCTTATTGTGTGGGTAGAGGTGGAGCATCTGATCTCTGGCCCCTTATTGTGTGGGGAGCGGTGGGGCATCTGATCTCTGGCCCCTTATTGTGTGGGGAGTGGTGGGGCGTCTGATCTCCGGCCTCTTATTGTGCGGGTAGAGGTGGAGCATCTGATCTCTGGACCCTTAGTGTGTGGGTAGAGGCGGAGCATCTGATCTCTGGACCCTTAGTGTGTGGGTAGAGGTGGAGCATCTGATCTCTGGACCCTTATTGTGTCCTGAGCGGTGGGGCGTCTGATCTCTGGCCTCTTAGTGTGTGGGGAGTGGTGGGGCGTCTGATCTCTGGCCTCTTATTGTGCGGGTAGAGGTGGAGCGTCTGATCTCTGGACCCTTAGTGTGTGGGTAGAGGTGGGGCGTCTGATCTCTGGCCCCTTATTGTGTGGGGAGCGGTGGGGCGTCTGATCTCTGGCCTCTTATTGTGCAGGTAGAGGTGGGGCGTCTGATCTCTGGCCTCTTATTGTGCGGGTAGAGGTGGAGCGTCTGATCTCTGGCTTCTTATTGTGTGGGGAGCGGTGGGGCATCTGATCTCCGGCCCCTTATTGTGTGGGGAGCGGTGGAGCGTCTGATCTCCGGCCCCTTATTGTGCGGGTAGAGGTGGAGCGTCTGATCTCTGGCCTCTTATTGTGCGGGTAGAGGTGTAGCGTCTGATCTCCGGCCCCTTATTGTGCGGGTAGAGGTGGAGCGTCTGATCTCTGGCCCCTTATTGTGTGGGGAGCGGTGGGCCGTCTGATCTTTGGCCCCTTATTGTGCGGATAGAGGTGGAGCGTCTGATCTCTGGCCTCTTGGGGTGTGGGGAGCGGTGGGGCGTCTGATCTCTGGCCTCTTAGTGTGGGGAGCGGTGGGGCGTCTGATCTCTGGCCTCTTATTGTGCGGGTAGAGGTGGAGCATCTGATCTCTGGACCCTTATTGTGTAGGGAGCGGTGGAGCATCTGATCTCTGGACCCTTATTGTGCGGGTAGAGGTGGGGCGTCTGATCTCTGGACCCTTAGTGTGTAGGGAGCGGAGAGGCATCTGATCTCTGGCCTCTTAGTGTGGTGAGCGGTGGGGCGTCTGATCTCTGGCCTCTTAGTGTGGGGAGCGGTGGGCCGTCTGATCTCTGGCCTCTTAGTGTGGGGAGCGGTGGGCCGTCTGATCTCTGGCCTCTTAGTGTGGGGAGCGGTGGGCCGTCTGATCTCTGGCCTCTTATTGTGCGGGTAGAGGTGGGGCGTCTGATCTCTGGACCCTTAGTGTGCGGGTAGAGGTGGGGCGTCTAATCTCTGGACCCTTATTGTGCGGGTAGAGGTGGAGCGTCTGATCTCTGGACCCTTAGTGTGCGGGTAGAGGTGGGGCGTCTGATCTCTGGCCTCTTGGTGTGTGGGGAGCGGTGGGGCGTCTGATCTCTGGACCCTTATTGTGTGGGGAGCGGTGGGGTGTCTAATCTCTGGCACCTTATTGTGTGGGGAGCGGTGGGGCGTCTGATCTCTGGCCCCTTATTGCGTGGGTAGAGGTGGAGCGTCTGATCTCTGACCCCTTATTGTGTGGGGAGCGGTGGGCCGTCTGATCTCTGGCCCCTTATTGTGTGGGGAGTGGTGGGGCGTCTGATCTCCGGCCTCTTATTGTGCGGGTAGAGGTGGAGCATCTGATCTCTGGACCCTTAGTGTGTGGGTAGAGGCGGAGCATCTGATCTCTGGACCCTTAGTGTGTGGGTAGAGGTGGAGCATCTGATATCTGGACCCTTATTGTGTCGGGAGCGGTGGGGCGTCTGATCTCTGGCCTCTTAGTGTGTGGGGAGTGGTGGGGCGTCTGATCTCTGGCCTCTTATTGTGCGGGTAGAGGTGGAGCATCTGATCTCTGGACCCTTAGTGTGTGGGTAGAGGTGGGGCGTCTGATCTCTGGCCCCTTATTGTGTGGGGAGCGGTGGGGGTCTGATCTCTGGCCTCTTATTGTGCGGGTAGAGGTGGAGCGTCTGATCTCTGGCCTCTTAGTGTGTGGGGAGCGGTGGGGCATCTGATCTCCGGCCCCTTATTGTGTGGGGAGCGGTGGAGCGTCTGATCTCCGGCCCCTTATTGTGCGGGTAGAGGTGGAGCGTCTGATCTCTGGCCTCTTATTGTGCGGGTAGAGGTGTAGCGTCTGATCTCCGGCCCCTTATTGTGCGGGTAGAGGTGGAGCGTCTGATCTCTGGCCCCTTATTGTGTGGGGAGCGGTGGGCCGTCTGATCTTTGGCCCCTTATTGTGCGGATAGAGGTGGAGCGTCTGATCTCTGGCCTCTTGGTGTGTGGGGAGCGGTGGGGCGTCTGATCTCTGGCCTCTTAGTGTGGGGAGCGGTGGGGCGTCTGATCTCTGGCCTCTTATTGTGCGGGTAGAGGTGGAGCATCTGATCTCTGGACCCTTATTGTGTAGGGAGCGGTGGAGCATCTGATCTCTGGACCCTTATTGTGCGGGTAGAGGTGGGGCGTCTGATCTCTGGACCCTTAGTGTGTAGGGAGCGGAGAGGCATCTGATCTCTGGCCTCTTAGTGTGGTGAGCGGTGGGGCGTCTGATCTCTGGCCTCTTAGTGTGGTGAGTGGTGGGCCGTCTGATCTCTGGCCTCTTAGTGTGGGGAGCGGTGGGCCGTCTGATCTCTGGCCTCTTAGTGTGGGGAGCGGTGGGCCGTCTGATCTCTGGCCTCTTAGTGTGGGGAGCGGTGGGCCGTCTGATCTCTGGACCCTTATTGTGCGGGTAGAGGTGGGGCGTCTGATCTCTGGCCTCTTGGTGTGTGGGGAGCGGTGGGGCGTCTGATCTCTGGACCCTTAGTGTGCGGGTAGAGGTGGGGCGTCTGATCTCTGGACCCTTATTGTGCGGGGAGCGGTGGGGCGTCTGATCTCTGGACCCTTAGTGTGTAGGGAGCGGAGAGGCGTCCAGTTGTTCGTCCTTAGTGGCCGATCACTGGTATCTGTCGAGTTGTCGGTTATGCAGCTGAATTCAGACATTGTGCCCATCACAGCGATTTGACCTCCGCACTGCAGCCCCCGCACTCTTCCCCCCCCCGCACTCTCTCCCCCCCCCCCCCGCACTCTTCCTCCCCCCCCCCGCACTCTTCCCCCCCCCCCCCCCGCACTCTGTCATCTCTCACCTCCCAGAACTAATCTTAGGTGACCTCTATTGTGTCGTCTACCGCGGACTGCACCGTCCGACCATTAAATTACCGTCATGTAAGCGACCAGGTGTCAGCTCAGGGAGCCGTGAGACAATTTGTCGAGTGATTGGGATGGTGCCGTAATTACAGAATTTTGTAACGGTTTCCTTTTAAGGAGTTGTTTTACAAATTGAATGTCTACATTTTTGGCAGCCGGAATGTGATGGGGACAAAAGCTGCGAGAGACGGTGGAGTCCACAAAAATACAATAATCTGTTACTTTTACAGCCAGGTCTATGGTCAATATTATACAGATCCTCCTGATGGGTCCACTGCTTTTCCGCCTGATGGGCCGACTGCTCCTCCTTCTGACAGGTCAGCTGCTCCTCCTCCTGATGGGTCGGCTCCTCCTCCTCCTAACAAGCTGGCTGCTCCTCCTCCTGTTCCATCATTTTGCCCTCCATTCCCAATAAGGAGGAAAAGATCACAGAACGTTACAAATATTTGCAAATTTCTCGGAAAAGGAAAACTGTAGTCTTGAGGTGCTTTACTATGACACGTGAGATAGGTATTCATACCCTTTACCATGGCATGTGACATAAGTATTCATACCCTTTGGCAGTGATTCCACCTCCAGTCTTCTTGCGGATGAGGCCACAAGATTTACACGCCTGGATTTGGGGATTTTCTACCATTCTTCTCTGCAGATCCTCTCAGCTCTGTCAGGTTAGATGGGACCGTGGGTGAAGCAATTTTCAGGTCTCTCCAGAGATGTCCCATTGGGTTTGGGCTCTAGCTGGGCCCCTCAAGGACATTCAAAGAGTTGTCCCAAACTGCACCTGTGATGTCCCGGCAATGAACTTAGGGGCATTGTCTTGTTGGAAGGTTAAAGTTCACCCCCAGTCTGAGGTCCAAAGCTCTGGACTAGCATTTCATCTTTGTTCTTTGCTCCATTCAGCTTTCCCTCAACCCTGACCAGACTACCTGTCTCCACCATGATCACTGTAGGGATGGTTTTGGGCAGGTGATGGGCAGTGCCTGGTTTCCCCGAGACATGATGCTGCCCCCACCATGATCACTGTAGGGATGGTATTGGGCAGATGATGGACAGTACCTGGTTTCCTCTATACATGATGCTGCCCCCACCATGATCACTGTGGGGATGGTATTGGGCAGGTGATGGGCAGTACCTGGTTTCCCCCAGACATGATGCTGCCCCCACCATGATCACTGTGGGGATGGTATTGGGCAGATGATGGACAGTGCCTGGTTTCCTCTATACATGATGCTGCCCCCCCCCCCCCCCATGATCACTGTAGGGATGGTATTGGGCAGTTGATGGGCAGTACCTGGTTTCCTCTATACATGATGCTGTCCCCACCATGATCACTGTAGGGATGGTATTGGGCAGGTGATGGGCAGTACCTGGTTTCCCCCAGACATGATGCTGCCCCCACCATGATCACTGTAGGGATGGTATTGGCAGGTGATTGGCAGTGCCTGGTTTCCTCCAGACATGATGCTGTCCCCACCATGATCACTGTAGGGATGGTATTGGGCAGGTGATGGGCAGTGCCTGGATTCCTCCAGACATGATGCTGCCCCCACCATGATCACTGTAGGGATGGTATTGGGCAGGTGATGGGCAGTGCCTGGATTCCTCCAGACATGATGCTGCCACCACCATGATCACTGTAGGGATGGTATTGGGCAGGTGATGAGCAGTACCTGGTTTCCCCCAGTTGTGATGCTGACCCCACCATGATTACTGTAGGGTTGGTATTGGGCAGGTGATGGGCAGTACCTGGTTTCCTCCACACATGATGCTGCCCCCACCATGATCACTGTAGGGATGGTATTGGGTAGGTGATGGGCAGTACCTGGTTTCCTCCACACATGATGCTGCCCCCACCATGATCACTGTAGGGATGGTATTGGGCAGGTGATGGGCAGTGCCTGGTTTCCTTCAGACTTGATGCTGCCTCCAACATGATCACTATAGGGATGGTATTGGGCAGTACCTGGTTTTCCCTAGACATGATGCTGCCCCCACCATGATCACTGTAGGGATGGTATTGGGCAGGTGACGGGCAGTGCCTGGTTTCCTCCAGACATGATGCCGCCCCCACCTTGATAACTGTAGGGATGGTATTGGGCAGGTGATGGGCAGTACCTGGTTTCCTCCAGACATGATGCTGCCCCCACCATGATCACTGTAGGGATGGTATTGGGCAGGTGATGGGCAGTACCTGGTTTCCTAGAGACATGATGCTGCCCCCACCATGATCACTGAAGGGATGGTATTGGGCAGGTGATGGGTAGTGCCTGGTTTCCCCCAGACATGATGCTGCCCCCACCATGATCACTGAAGGGATGGTATTGGGCAGGTGATGGGTAGTGCCTGGTTTCCCCCAGACATGATGCTGCCCCCACCATGATCACTGTAGGGATGGTATTGGGCAGGTGATGGGTAGTACCTGGTTTCCCCCAGACATGATGCTGCCCCCACCATGATCACTGTATGGATGGTATTGGGTAGGAGATGGGTGGTGACTGGTTGTTACGCCGAGCGCTCCGGGTCCCCGCTCCTCCCCGGAGCGCTCACAGCGTTCTCATGTTCGCAGCGCCCCGGTCAGACCCGCTGACCGGGAGCGCTGCGATAATGTCCCTAGCCGGGATGCGATTCGCGATGTGGGACGCGCCCGCTCGCGGTGCGCATCCCGACCCGCTTACCAGACTCGTTCCCCGTCTGTACTGTCCCGGCACGTGCGGCCCCGCTCCTTAGGGCGCGCGCGCGCTGGATCTCTGCGATTTAAAGGTCCAGTGCGCCACTGATTGGCGCATGGTTTTTAATTAGTGTGTTCACCTGTGCACTTCCCTATATTACCTCACTTCCCCTTCACTTCCTTGCCGGAACTTGTTGTCATTGTGCCAGTGAAAGCGTTCCTTGTGTATCCCAAGCCAGTGTTCCAGACCTCTTGCCGTTGTCCCTGACTACGATCCTTGCTGCCTGCCCTGACCTTCTGCTACGTCCGACCTTGCTCTTGCCTAATCCCTTGTACTGCGCTTATCTCAGCAGTCAGAGAGGTTGAGCCGTTGCCGGTGGATACGACCTGGTTGCTACCGCTGCTGCAAGACCATCCCGTTTTGCGGCGGGCTCTGGTGAAAACCAGTAGCAACTTAGAACCGGTCCGCCGTCACGGTCCACGCCAATCCCTCTCTGACACAGAGGATCCACCTCCAGCCTGCCGAATCCTGACACTGATTTCCTCCAGACATGATGCTGCCCCCACCATGATCACTGTTGGGATGGTATTGGGTAGGAGATGGGCAGTGCCTGGTTTCCTCCAGACATGATGCTGCCTCCACAATGATCACTGTAGGGATGGTATTGGGTAGGAGATGGGCAGTGCCTGGTTTCCCCCAGACATGATGCTGCCCCCACCATGATCACTATATGAATGTATTGGGCAGGTGATGGGCAGTGCCTGGTTTCCTTCAGACATGATGCTGCCCCCACCATGATCACTGTAGGGATGGTATTGGGTAGGAGATGGGCAGTGACTGGTTTCCTCCAGACATGATGCTGCCTCCACCATGATCACTGTAGGGATGGTATTGGGCAGGTGATGGGCAGTGCCTGGTTATCTCCAGACATGATGCTGCCCCACCATGATCACTGTAGGGATGGTATTGGGTAGGAGATGGGCAGTGACTGGTTTCCTCCAGACATGATGCTGCCTCCACCATGATCACTGTAGGGATGGTATTGGGCAGGTGATGGGCAGTACCTGGTTTCCTTCAGACATGATGCTGCCTCCACCATGATCACTGTAGGGATGGTATTGGGTAGGAGATGGGCACTGACTTGTTTCCTCCAGACACGATGCTGCCCCCAGATATGTCTTGCATGGGACAGTGTCTTTGAGGGAGCAAAACTTTTGCAGCAGGTTTTTGTGTGACAGGTGGTGACAGATGAGGCGGTGTGTGACTGTTAGGCGGGTGAAACTGTGTGTGACAAGCATGGTGGTGAGGCGGTGTGTGACTGGCATGGTGGAGAGGTGATGTGTGACTGGCATGGTAGTGAGGTGAGATGGTGTGTGACAAGCATGGTGGTGAGATGGTGTGTGACAGGCAGGGTAGTGAGGTGTTGTGTGACAAGCATGGTGGTGAGGCGGTGTGTGACAGGCAGGGTGTCGACGTGTGTGACAGGCAGGGTAGTGAGGTGGTGTGTGACAAGCATGGTGGTGAGGCGGTGTGGGACAAGCATGGTGGTGAGGCGGTGTGTGACAGGCAGGGTAGTGAGGTGTCGTGTGACAAGCAGGGTGGTGAGGCGGTGTGTGACAGGCAGGGTGTCGACGTGTGTGACAGGCAGGGTAGTGAGGTGGTGTGTGACAAGCATGGTGGTGAGGGGGTGTGTGACAAGCATGGTGGTGAGGGGGTGGGGGACAAGCATGGTGGTGAGGCGGTGTGTGACAAACATGGTGGTGAGGCAGTGTGGGATAAACATGGTGGTGAGGTGGTGTGTGACAGGCAGGGTAGTGAGGTGGTGTGTGACAAGCATGGTGGTGAGGCGGTGTGTGACAGGCAGGGTAGTGAGGCGGTGTGTGACAGGCAGGGTAGTGAGGCGGTGTGGGATAAACATGGTGGTGAGGCGGTGTGTGACAAGCATGGTGGTGAGGGGGTGGGGGACAAGCATGGTGGTGAGGCGGTGTGTGACAAACATGGTGGTGAGGCAGTGTGGGATAAACATGGTGGTGAGGTGGTGTGTGACAGGCAGGGTAGTGAGGTGGTGTGTGACAAGCATGGTGGTGAGGCGGTGTGTGACAGGCAGGGTAGTGAGGTGGTGTGGGATAAACATGGTGGTGAGGCGGTGTGGGATAAACATGGTGGTGAGGCGGTGTGGGATAAACATGGTGGTGAGGCGGTGTGTGACAAACATGGTGGTGAGGCAGTGTGGGATAAACATGGTGGTGAGGTGGTGTGTGACAGGCAGGGTAGTGAGGTGGTGTGGGATAAACATGGTGGTGAGGCGGTGTGTGACAGGCAGGGTAGTGAGGCGGTGTGGGATAAACATGGTGGTGAGGCGGTGTGGGATAAACATGGTGGTGAGGCGGTGTGGGATAAACATGGTGGTGAGGCGGTGTGTGACAGGCAGGGTAGTGAGGCGGTGTGGGATAAACATGGTGGTGAGGCGGTGTGTGACAGGCAGGGTAGTGAGGCGGTGTGGGATAAACACGGTGGTGAGGCGGTGTGGGATAAACATGGTGGTGAGGCGGTGTGTGACAGGCAGGGTAGTGAGGCGGTGTGGGATAAACATGGTGGTGAGGCGGTGTGGGATAAACATGGTGGTGAGGCGGTGTGTGACAGGCAGGGTAGTGAGGCGGTGTGGGATAAACATGGTGGTGAGGCGGTGTGTGACAGGCAGGGTAGTGAGGCGGTGTGGGATAAACATGGTGGTGAGGCGGTGTGGGATAAACATGGTGGTGAGGTGGTGTGTGACAGGCAGGGTAGTGAGGCGGTGTGGGATAAACATGGTGGTGAGGCAGTGTGGGATAAACATGGTGGTGAGGCAGTGTGGGATAAACATGGTGGTGAGGCGGTGTGGGATAAACATGGTGGTGAGGCGGTGTGGGATAAACATGGTGGTGAGGTGGTGTGTGACAGGCAGGGTAGTGAGGCGGTGTGGGATAAACATGGTGGTGAGGCAGTGTGGGATAAACATGGTGGTGAGGCGGTGTGGGATAAACATGGTGGTGAGGTGGTGTGTGACAGGCAGGGTAGTG
Source organism: Hyla sarda (assembly GCF_029499605.1). Taxonomy (NCBI): domain Eukaryota; kingdom Metazoa; phylum Chordata; class Amphibia; order Anura; family Hylidae; genus Hyla; species Hyla sarda. The sequence continues at coordinate 50,306 of NC_079194.1, forward strand.
AGGCGGTGTGGGATAAACATGGTGGTGAGGCAGTGTGGGATAAACATGGTGGTGAGGCAGTGTGGGATAAACATGGTGGTGAGGCGGTGTGGGATAAACATGGTGGTGAGGCGGTGTGTGACAGGCAGGGTAGTGAGGTGCTGTGTGACAAACATGGTGGTGAGGTGGTGTGTGACAGGCAGGGTAGTGAGGCGGTGTGTGACAGGAAGGGTGGTGAGAGGGTGAAAGTGTCGACAGTCAGACACATGAAAAGCCACTAGACCAGGAGAGGCCACAGAGAGACACATTAATGCTTTAGATATTTAACTAAGAGATGGGCCTGGACAAGGTGAAGGCCGGCTGACGCCCCTCTGCTCTGCTGTAGCTGAGAGACTGTTACATTGATTTATTGTTTTACCTCAGAAGATTTAGTCAATATACCAATAGGGTAAGAAAGGATAGCAGCAGTGTCTCTGCAATGTCCAAGTGTTTTCCACCAATCTTCCCACCACGATTTGTGCCTCCGAGGAATTGGCACATCCAAGTAATTTCCGAATATCCAAGTTTCGACTTGGACTGAAAATTCCTGCGAAACGCGGCTAGCATCATGTTTCCGTCTAAGACAAAATTACAGTATGCTGGGAAAATGACCCAAATGTAGTCACTAGCTGATTACATGCTTGCACCATTGAGATTGTGGTGTCCCGGTGCAGAACACACCTGTCTATCTGACCTGTCTGCTCCGGGCCCACTACTCAGGTGTATTCCTTATCATTTATTGCACTTTAATGCTCTAATTGTGTCCTCAAGAGTTAACTTGTCTGTGCAGGAGGATGCTTAGGGGATCACATTACTGCTTCAGCCAATCAGGGATTCTGCCCTCCTCCCCCAAGTCTGGCTAGATGGGGAGGAGCTAGTTAGTCTAGTGTTGGAGAGGAGAGAGAGTGGAGGTCACCTTCAGACCTCTGCTGTGAACCTATACCTAACCACATGGGGACAGGCCCAGGATACCCAGTTGCTGCATTAATCTGTTCCTGAGCAACAACACCATTCGCAGGATCCCGCCGACCAGGCCATTCATCAAGTCTTTCCATTCAAGTTCAGGCAAGTCAAGTTCCAAAAGGATAACGTGAAAGAGAAAGCCTCGGGCAACTCCAGTCCAGATCAGTCCGCCCTGGTGGAAAGCCCTAACACAGGATTCATAAGTGAAGAGCAGAGTCAGTGTTTGTCAGCTCCAAAGTCTTATGCAAGTTGTTATGACACTACACGCCCCCCCCCCCCCCCCCATTAGTCACCACAAGATGAACGGGGCCCCTTCCTCATTTTGATTTTTTCGAGATGTATCCAATCCTCTGAGAAATAAATTGTAGTGGGATTGAGGCCTAAGCCTGTTTGTTATGGAAGTTGAGAATTTCCAGTTCTGCAGTTTTGTGTCTGGTATTTATTCCCTGTGGCGCCACCTAGAGGTCTGGAGGGATATTCTGCTTCTGTCCTACACATCATACAATTCCAGGCGTAACTACAAAGGCTCATACAATGTTCAGAGCTGAAATATTACTGTCGTAGAGACAACCCTTCCCATGGCTCTTCCTGGCAGTAATGAGATTGGGCGGTGATTGTCTGTGACCATCAGGTTCCCCCCCCAATCCCGTGTAGATGATGGAACGTTCCGTTTCATTCTGTTTTCCCGCTATTAAATACTTTTTCATTTCTTTCATCTTTATGACTCCCATCTATATATATTTCAGCTCCGACGCATTAATGCGAGATTGTTCTGGAAAATTGTTCTGTCACCGGAGAAGTTACTTACTTTTTAATTAAGGCGACACCTTCATTTAAAGTGAATTATAAATCGCGTCTCCGGCTTTAATTTAAGATTTATTAAAATCTAAGATTGAACCATCAGTAATTAAAGGAAACAAGGATTTGTCTCCACAGATTCCAGGTCTCCCCGAATAACACAGATTGGGAGTCGCCATAAGAATCTCTCCCATAAAGAGGCGGAACTAGTGCCTATTGTTCCCATGGGGAGGTGCTGCATCAGATACCCCGCTGCATCCCACCCCTACACACGTCCACAAATGCCCTACCACAACCTCCCCCCGCACACGTGGCGCCCCCTACTTCCCCTGTACATGTGTCCATGCCCTACCCCCCTGTACATGTGTGTCCACGCCCCTACCCCCCTGTACATGTGTGTACACGCCCCTACCCCCTGTACATGTGTGTACACGCCCCTACCCCCCCGTACATGTGTGTCCACGCTCTACCCCGTACATGTGTGTCCACGCCCTATACCCCCTGTACATGTGTGTCCATGCCCCTACCCCCCGTACATGTGTGTCCACGCTCTACCCCTGTACATGTGTGTCCACGCTCTACCCCGTACATGTGTGTCCACGCCCTATACCCCCTGTACATGTGTGTCCATGCCCCTACCCCCCGTACATGTGTGTCCACGCTCTACCCCCCGTACATGTGTGTCCACGCCCTATACCCCCTGTACATGTGTGTCCACGCTCTACCCCCCCGTACATGTGTGTCCACGCCCCTACCCCCCTGTACATGTGTGTCCACGTTCTACCCCCCCGTACATGTGTGTCCACGCCCCTACCCCCCTGTACATGTGTGTCCACGCCCCTACCCCCCTGTACATGTGTGTCCACGCTCTACCCCTGTACATGTGTGTCCACGCCCTATACCCCCTCTACATGTGTGTCCACGCCCCTACCCCCGTACATGTGTGTCCACGCTCTACCCCCCGTACATGTGTGTCCACGCCCTATACCCCCTGTACATGTGTGTCCACGATCTACCCCCCCGTACATGTGTGTCCACGCCCCTACCCCCCTGTACATGTGTATCCACGCTCTACCCCCCCTGTACATGTGTCCACGCTCTACCCCCTGTACATGTGTGTTCACGCTCTACCCCCCGTACATGTGTGTCCACGCTCTACCCCCCGTACATGTGTGTCCACGCTCTACCCCCCCCTTACATGTGTATCCACGCCCCTACCCCCTGTACATGTGTGTCCACGTTCTACCCCCCCCGTACATGTGTGTCCACGCTCTACCCCTGTACATGTGTGTCCACGCTCTAACCCCCCGTACGTGTGTGTCCACGCCCTATACCCCCTGTACATGTGTGTCCACCCCCCTACCCCCCGTACATGTGTGTCCGCTCTACCCCCCGTACATGTGTGTCCACGCCCTATACCCCCTGTACATGTGTGTCCACGCTCTACCCCCCCGTACATGTGTGTCCACGCCCCTACCCCCCTGTACATGTATATCCACGCTCTACCCCCCTGTACATGTGTGTCCACGCTCTACCCCCCTGTACATGTGTGTTCACGCTCTACCCCCCGTACGTGTGTCCACGCTCTACCCCCCGTACATGTGTGTCCACGCCCCTACCCCCCTGTACATGTGTGTCCACGCCCCTACCCCCCTGTACATGTGTGTCCACGCTCTACCCCCCTGTACATGTGTGTTCACGCTCTACCCCCCGTACATGTGTGTCCACGCTCTACCCCCCGTACATGTGTGTCCACGCCCCTACCCCCCTGTACATGTGTATCCACGCTCTACCCCCCTGTACATGTGTGTCCACACGCCCTATACCCCCTGTATATGTGTATCCACACGCCCTACCCCCTCGTACATGTGTATCCATGCTCTACCCCCCCTGTATATGTGTGTCCATGCCCTACCCCCCTGTACGTGTGCGTCCACGCCCTACCCCTCACCTTGTACGTGTGTGTCCACGCCCTACCCCTCACCTTGTACGTGTGTGTCCACGCCCTACCCCCCCCTGTATGTGTATATCCACGCCCTACCTCCCTGTACGTGTGTGTCCATGCCCTACCCCCTGTACGTGTGTGTCCATGCCCTACACCCCCCCTCCATGGGTGTCCACACCCTACCCCCCCTGTACATGTTTATCCACATGCCCTACCCCCTCGTACATGTGTGTCCACGCCCTACCCCCCCTGTACGTGTGTGTCCACCCCCTACCCCCCCTATACATGTGTGTCCACGCTCTACCCCCCTGTAGATGTGTGTTTACACCATACCCCCCTGTGCATGTGTGTCCACGCCCCTACCCCCCTGTACATTTGTGCCCATGCCCTACCCCCCTGTACATGTGTATCCACACGCCCTACCCCCTCGTACATGTGTCCATGCTCTACCCCCCCATGTGTGTCCACCCCCCCCGTACATGTGACGTCTTTTCTAAATGGCCTCTTTACTTTTTCCCGTCAGATCGTCATGGCGACAGCAAAACTGCATCTGCAGGACAAACCTCTCAGGCTCATTTCTCCAGCGCCCTCCTCACTTCTACACCATGTTCCCATCTATAGGCCCCTGAACTGTAATAATGCCCCCTTGGTGTTGTGAGGTATGTAGGTAGCCAGCCCTCCCACAAGATCCCATGATAATAAAAAAATGAAAACAGAAAACACTACAACGGGCTGCGGCCGTCATTTCCTCTTATTAGACGGGTTAGGGATGCGGCCGTCATCTCCTCTTATTAGACGGGTCCGGGTTGCGGCCGTCATCTCCTTTTCTTATTAGACGGGTTGGGGTTGCGGACATAATCTCCTCTTCTTATTAGACGGGTCGGGGTTGCGGCCGTCATCTCCTCTTATTAGACGGGTTGGGGTTGCGGCCGTCATCTCCTCTTATTAGACGGGTTGGGGTTGCGGCCGTCATCTCCTCTTATTAGATGGGTTGGGGTTGCGGCCGTCATCTCCTCTTATTAGACGGGTCCGGGTTGCGGCCGTCATCTCCTCTTATTAAACTGGTCCGGGTTGTGGCTGTCATCTCCTCTTATTAGACGGGTTGGGGTTGCGGCCGTCATCTCCTCTTATTAGACGGGTCCGGGTTGCGGCCGTCATCTCCTCTTATTAAACTGGTCCGGGTTGTGGCTGTCATCTCCTCTTATTAGACGGGTCCGGGTTGCGACCGTCCTCTCCTCTTATTAGACGGGTCCGGGTTGCGGCCGTCATCTCCTCTTGTTAGACGGGTCCGGGTTGCGGCCGTCATCTCCTCTTATTAGACGGGTCCGGGTTGCGGCTGTCATCTCCTCTTATTAGACGGGTCCGGGTTGTGGCTGTCATCTCCTCTTATTAGACGGGTCCGGGTTGCGGCCGTCATCTCCTCTTATTAGACGGGTTAGGGCTGCGGCCGTCATCTCCTTTTATTAGACGGGTCCGGGTTGCGGCCGTCATCTCCTCTTATTAGACGGGTCCGGGTTGCGGCTGTCATCTCCTCTTATTAGACGGGTCCGGGTTGTGGCTGTCATCTCCTCTTATTAGACGGGTCCGGGTTGCGGCCGTCATCTCCTCTTATTAGACGGGTTAGGGCTGCGGCCGTCATCTCCTTTTATTAGACGGGTCCGGGTTGCGGCCGTCATCTCCTCTTATTAGACGGGTCCGGGTTGCGGCCGTCATCTTCTCTTATTAGACGGGTTAGGGTTGCGGCCGTCATCTCCTCTTTTATAAGACCGGTCCGGGTTGCGGCCGTCATTTCCTCTTATTAGACGGGTCCGGGTTCCGGCCGTCATCTCCTCTTATTAGACGGGTCCGGGTTGCGGCCGTCATCTTCTCTTATTAGACGGGTTAGGGTTGCGGCCGTCATCTCCTCTTTTATAAGACCGGTCCGGGTTGCGGCCGTCATTTCCTCTTATTAGACGGGTCCGGGTTGCGGCCGTCATCTCCTCTTATTAGACGGGTTGGGGTTGCGGCCGTCATCTCCTCTTATTAGACCGGTCCGGGTTGCGGCGGTCTTCTCCTCTTATTAGACCGGTCCGGGTTGCGGCGGTCTTCTCCTCTTATTAGACGGGTCCAGGTTGCGGCGGTCTTCTCCTCTTATTAGACAGGTTCGGGTTGCGGCCGTCATCTCCTCTTACTAGACCGGTCCGGGTTGCGGCGGTCTTCTCCTCTTATTAGACGGGTCCGGGTTGCGGCGGTCTTCTCCTCTTATTAGACGGGCCCGGGTTGCGGCCGTCATCTCCTCTTATTAGACAGGTTCGGGTTGCGGCCGTCATCTCCTCTTATTAGACCGGTCCGGGTTGCGGCGGTCTTCTCCTCTTATTAGACCGGTTCGGGTTGCGGCGGTCTTCTCCTCTTATTAAACCATTCCAGGTTGCGGCCGCCCTGATGCTTGTGGTTCCTTCTTTTCCTCTTGTGCAGAGTTGAGGCCATTATGTTGTATTTGGTGATTGATCTCTTTAATAAAACAAAGTTCTTTAGCGCAGGAGCGGAGATAAAGGGAAACAAATGGGCTTGTTTGTCCGGGCGCCGGCGCTCACGGTAACACAATGGCACCAGGGCGGCTGCGGTAACTGATAAGTCAGATAAAACACATTAATCCCCAATCCCGCCCGGACAGAGAAAACATTTGCTTAAGGAATTTCAGGATCCATCTAATTTATTATGTTGATAAGTCGCATTGTGGAATCTTTTTTGTTATCATTAAAGTTTTATCCTTTTATATGAATACGACTTAACCAGACCGTGTGCGACCAGGAATGATGTGTTTAGTAAGATGCCATATATAAAGAATGGGCACGATCAGTATAGCGTCATATGTAATGATCAGACACAGTCAGTATGGTGTCATATATAATGATCAGGCACAGTCAGTATGATGTCATATATAATGATCAGGTACAGTCAGTATGATGTCATATATAATGATCAGGTACAGTCAGTATGATGTCATATATAATGATCAGGTACAGTCAGTATGATGTCATATATAATGATCAGGTACAGTCAGTATGATGTCATATATAATGATCAGACACAGTCAGTATGGTGTCATATGTAATGATCAGGTACAGTCAGTATGGTGTCATATGTAATGATCAGGTACAGTCAGTATGGTGTCATATATAATGATCAGGTACAGTCAGTATGATGTCATATATAATGATCAGACACAGTCAGTATGATGTCATATATAATGATCAGGTACAGTCAGTATAGTGTCATATATAATGATCAGACACAGTCAGTATGATGTCATATATAATGATCAGGTACAGTCAGTATGGTGTCATATATAATGATCAGGTACAGTCAGTATGATGTCATATATAATGATCAGACACAGTCAGTATAGTGTCATATATAATGATCAGGTACAGTCAGTATGATGTCATATATAATGATCAGGTACAGTCAGTATGATGTCATATATAATGATCAGGTACAGTCAGTATGATGTCATATATAATGATCAGGTACAGTCAGTATGGTGTCATATATAATGATCAGGTACAGTCAGTATGATGTCATATGTAAAGATCAGACACAGTCAGTATGGTGTCATATATAATGATCAGACACAGTCAGTATGATGTCATATATAATGATCAGACACAGTCAGTATGGTGTCATATATAATGATCAGGTACAGTCAGTATGGTGTCATACATAATGATCAGACACAGTCAGTATGATGTCATATATAATGATCAGACACAGTCAGTATAGTGTCATATATAATGATCAGGTACAGTCAGTATGGTGTCATATATAATGATCAGGTACAGTCAGTATGGTGTCATATATAATGATCAGGTACAGTCAGTATGATGTCATATATAATGATCAGACACAGTCAGTATGGTGTCATATATAATGATCAGGTACAGTCAGTATGGTGTCATATATAATGATCAGGTACAGTCAGTATGGTGTCATATATAATGATCAGGTACAGTCAGTATGGTGTCATATATAATGATCAGGTACAGTCAGTATGGTGTCATATATAATGATCAGGTACAGTCAGTATGATGTCATATATAATGATCAGGCACAGTCAGTATGATGTCATATATAATGATCAGGTACAGTCAGTATGATGTCATATATAATGATCAGGCACAGTCAGTATAGTGTCATATATAATGATCAGGTACAGTCAGTATGATGTCATATATAATGATCAGACACAGTCAGTATGATGTCATATATAATGATCAGGCACAGTCAGTATAGTGTCATATATAATGATCAGGTACAGTCAGTATGGTGTCATATGTAATGATCAGGTACAGTCAGTATGGTGTCATATATAATGATCAGGTACAGTCAGTATGGTGTCATATATAATGATCAGGTACAGTCAGTATGGTGTCATATATAATGATCAGACACAGTCAGTATGGTGTCATATATAATGATCCGGTACAGTCAGTATGATGTCATATATAATGATCAGGTACAGTCAGTATGGTGTCATATATAATGATCAGGTACAGTCAGTATGGTGTCATATAATGATCAGGTACAGTCAGTATGGTGTCATATATAATGATCAGGTACAGTCAGTATGGTGTCATATATAATGATCAGGTACAGTCAGTATGATGTCATATATAATGATCAGGTACAGTCAGTATGATGTCATATATAATGATCAGGCACAGTCAGTATGGTGTCATATATAATGATCAGACACAGTCAGTATAGTGTCATATATAATGATCAGGTACAGTCAGTATGGTGTCATATATAATGATCAGACACAGTCAGTATGGTGTAATATATAATGATCAGGTACAGTCAGTATGGTGTCATATATAATGATCAGGTACAGTCAGTATGATGTCATATATAATGATCAGACACAGTCAGTATGGTGTCATATATAATGATCAGACACAGTCAGTATGGTGTCATATATAATCATCAGGTACAGTCAGTATGGTGTCATATATAATGATCAGACACAGTCAGTATGGTGTCATATATAATGATCAGGTACAGTCAGTATGGTATCATATATAATGATCAGACACAGTCAGTATAGTGTCATATATAATGATCAGGTACAGTCAGTATGGTGTCATATATAATGATCAGGTACAGTCAGTATGGTGTCATATATAATGATCAGGTACAGTCAGTATGATGTCATATATAATGATCAGACACAGTCAGTATGGTGTCATATATAATGATCAGGTACAGTCAGTATGGTGTCATATATAATGATCAGGTACAGTCAGTATGGTGTCATATATAATGATCAGGTACAGTCAGTATGGTGTCATATATAATGATCAGGTACAGTCAGTATGGTGTCATATATAATGATCAGACACAGTCAGTATGGTGTAATATATAATGATCAGGTACAGTCAGTATGGTGTCATATATAATGATCAGGTACAGTCAGTATGATGTCATATATAATGATCAGACACAGTCAGTATGGTGTCATATATAATGATCAGACACAGTCAGTATGGTGTCATATATAATCATCAGGTACAGTCAGTATGGTGTCATATATAATGATCAGACACAGTCAGTATGGTGTCATATATAATGATCAGGTACAGTCAGTATAGTGTCATATATAATGATCCGGTACAGTCAGTATGATGTCATATATAATGATCAGGTACAGTCAGTATGGTGTCATATATAATGATCAGGTACAGTCAGTATGGTGTCATATAATGATCAGGTACAGTCAGTATGGTGTCATATATAATGATCAGGTACAGTCAGTATGGTGTCATATATAATGATCAGGTACAGTCAGTATGATGTCATATATAATGATCAGGTACAGTCAGTATGATGTCATATATAATGATCAGGCACAGTCAGTATGGTGTCATATATAATGATCAGACACAGTCAGTATAGTGTCATATATAATGATCAGGTACAGTCAGTATGGTGTCATATATAATGATCAGACACAGTCAGTATGGTGTAATATATAATGATCAGGTACAGTCAGTATGGTGTCATATATAATGATCAGGTACAGTCAGTATGGTATCATATATAATGATCAGGTACAGTCAGTATGATGTCATATATAATGATCAGGCACAGTCAGTATGGTGTCATATATAATGATCAGGTACAGTCAGTATGATGTCATATATAATGATCAGACACAGTCAGTATGATGTCATATATAATGATCAGGTACAGTCAGTATGATGTCATATATAATGATCAGGTACAGTCAGTATTGTGTCATATATAATGATCAGACACAGTCAGTATGGTGTCATATATAATGATCAGGTACAGTCAGTATGATGTCATATATAATGATCAGACACAGTGTCACGATTCGGCTGGCTGGAGGTGGAACCTCTGTGCCAGAGAGGGATTGGCGTGGACCGTGTCGGTGGACCGGTTCTAAGTTTCTACTGGTATTCACCAGAGCCCGCCGCAAAGCGGGATGGTCTTGCAGCGGCGGTAGCAACCAGGTCGTATCCACCGGCAACAGCTCAACCTCTCTGACTGCTGAGATAGGCGTGGTACAAGGGAGTAGACAAGAGCAAGGTCAGACGTAGCAGAAGGTCAGGGCAGGCAGCAAGGATCGTAGTCAGGGGCAACGGCAGGAGGTCTGGAACACAGGCTAGGAACACACAAGGAAACACTTTCACTGGCACAATGGCAACAAGATCCGGCAAGGGAGTGAAGGGGAAGTGAGGTATAAGTAGGGAAGTGCACAGGTGAAGGTACTGATTAAAACCTCATGCGCCAATCAGTGGTGCACCGGCCCTTTAAATCGCAAAGACCCGGCGCGCGCGCGCCCTAGGGACAGCACAGACGGGGAACGGGTCTGGTAAGGGAGTCGGGATGCACATCGCGAGCGGGCGCTTCCCACATCGCGAATCGCATCTCGGCTGGGAACATTATCTCAGCGTACCCGGTCGGCAGGTCTGACCGGGGCGCTGCGAATAGGAGAAAGCTGTGAGCGCTCCAGGGAGGAGCGGGGACCCGGAGCGCTCGGCGTAACAGTACCCCCCCTTGGGTCTCCCCCTCTTTTTGGAACCTGAGAACTTGAGGATAAGGTTCTTGTCCAGGATGTTGTCCTCAGGTTCCCATGACCTCTCCTCTGGGCCGCAATTCTCCCAATCAACCAAGAATTTTTTTTTACCTTTGACCGTCTTGGATGCCAGAATTTCTTTCACCGAAAAGATGTCAGAGGACCCGGGGACAGGAGTAGAAGCAACAACCTTGGGAGAGAAGCGGTTAAGGATAAGTGGTTTAAGGAGAGAGACATGGAAAGCATTGGGAATACGGAGAGAAGGAGGAAGAAGGAGTTTGTAAGAGACAGGGTTGATTTGGCACTTGATTTTGAAAGGACCAAGATAACGTGGTCCCAGTTTATAACTGGGGACACGAAAGCGGACATACTTGGCGGAGAGCCATACTGTCACGATGCCGGCTGGCAGGAGGTGGATCCTCTGTGCCAGAGAGGGATTGGCGTGGACCGTGCTAGTGGACCGGTTCTAAGTTACTACTGGTGTTCACCAGAGCCCGCCGCAAAGCGGGATGGTCTTGCTGCGGCGGTAGTAACCAGGTCGTATCCACTAGCAACGGCTCACCTCTCTGGCTGCTGAAGATAGGCGCGGTACAAGGGAGTAGACAAGAGCAAGGTCGGACGTAGCAGAAGGTCGGGGCAGGCAGCAAGGATCGTAGTCAGGGGCAACGGCAGGAGGTCTGGAACACAGGCTAGGAACACACAAGGGAACGCTTTCACTAGGCACAAGGGCAACAAGAACCGGCGAGGGAGTGCAGGGGAAGTGAGGTATACATAGGGAGTGCACAGGTGAAGACACTAATTGGAACCACTGCGCCAATCAGTGGCGCAGTGGCCCTTTAAATCGCAGAGACCCGGCGCGCGCGCGCCCTAGGGAGCGGGGCCGCGCGCGCCGGGACAGGACCGAGGGAGAGCGAGTCAGGTACGGAAGCCGGGGTGCGTATCGCGAGCGGGCGCCAGCCGCATCGCGAATCGCATCCCGGCTGGAGGCAGTATCGCAGCGCACCCGGTCAGTGGATGCGACCGGGGCGCTGCCGTAGCGAGGATGTTGCGAGCGCTCCGGGGAGGAGCGGGGACCCGGAGCGCTCGGCGTAACACATACTTTGTCTCCGGGAGAAAGAATGGGGGGGAATTCTTCTTTTCCTATCAGCATGTTTTTTCATCCGGAATGAGGCCTGTAAGAGAGAATTTTGAGTCTCTTTCCATATGGTGGAGAAATCCCGAGTCACCTCATCAACAGCGGGCAAACCAGAAGGCGTGTGAGTGGGGAGGGGGGGCAGAGGGTGACGGCCGTACACCACAAAAAATGGGGATTTAGCGGAAGACTCAGAGACTCTGAAATTGTACGAGAATTCGGCCCATGGTAGAAGATCTGCCCAGGCATCCTGGCGGGAGGAAACAAAATGTCGCAAATAGTCACCCAGGACCTGATTAATTCTTTCCACTTGCCCATTGGATTGGGGATGATAAGAAGACGAGAAGTTTAATTTGATTTTGAGTTGATTACAGAGGGCCCTCCAGAATTTTGACACAAATTGAACGCCTCTATCCGAGACGATATGCATAGGAAGCCCATGAAGGCGAAAAATGTGTATAAAAAAATTGTTTCACCAACTGAGGCGCAGAAGGAAGACCAGGAAGAGGAATAAAATGTGCCATCTTGGAGAATCGATCAACGACCACCCAAATAACTGTGTTGCCATGGGATAAAGGCAAGTCCGTAATAAAGTCCATACCAATATGAGACCATGGTCATTCAGGAACAGGCAGAGGATGGAGGAGACCAGCAGGCTTTTGGCGAGGGGTGTTGTTCCGGGCACAGACTGTACAAGCCCGCACGAAATCAACAACATCAGCTTCCAGGGTAGGCCACCAATAAAATCTAGAGATGAGTTGGAAGGATTTTTTTGCTGCCAACATGGCCTGCGAGGTGTGAGGAGTGTCCCCACTTGCGAATCCTGAGGCGCTGGCGAGGAGAGACGAATGTCTTCCCTGGAGGAGTTTGTCTGATGGAGGCTGGAGAAGTGGAGATCAGACAGTCCGGAGGAATGATGTGTTGCGGAGAGGCTTCCACTTCAGAGGCATCCGATGAACGAGAGAAGGCATCAGCCCTAATGTTCTTGTCAGCAGGGTGAAAATGAATTTCAAAGTTAAAACGGGCAAAGAACAACAACCACCTAGCCTGGCGAGGGTTCAGCCATTGGGCAGACTGAAGATAAGAGAGATTCTTGTGATCAGTGTATATAATAACTGGATATTTGGACCCCTCCAGCAGGTGCCTCCATTCCTCAAGCGCCAATTTTATGGCCAGTAGTTCTCAATCACCAATGGAGTAGTTTTTCTCCGCCGGAGTGAAGGTCCTAGAAAAGAAACCACAAGTAACAGCATGTCAGGAAGAATTTTTTTTGTAGGAGTACAGCTCCAGCTCCCACCGAGGAGGCGTCTACCTCCAGCGAGAAGGGCTTAGATGGATCAGGTCTGGAGAGTACGGGAGCAGAAGAAAAGGCAGTTTTGAGATGATTGAATGCATCTTCCGCTTGAGGAGGCCAGGACTTAGGGTTGGCGTTTTTCTTGGTTAGGGCCACGATAGGAGCCACAATAGTGGAAAAGTGCGGAATAAATTGTCTGTAATAATTGGCAAACCCCAAAAAACGTTGGATAGCACGGAGTCCGGAGGGGCGTGGCCAATCCAATACGGCTGATAGTTTATCTGGGTCCATTTTGAGTCCCTGGCCAGAGACTAAGTATCCTAGGAAGGGAAGAGATTGACATTCAAAGAGACATTTTTCCATTTTGGCATATAATTGATTGTCCCGCAGTCTCTGAAGAACCATGCGGACATGCTGGCGGTGTTCTTCTAGGTTAGCAGAAAAAAATCAAAATATCGTCTAGGTAGACCACAACACAGGTATATAGAAGATCACGAAAAATTTAATTTACAAAGTCTTGGAAGATGGCAGGGGTGTTGCAAAGCCCAAAGGGCATAACCAGGGGATAGCGTTTTTTTACAGTGATTTTATTAAGTCCGCGGTAATCAATGCAAGGGCGTAAGGATCCGTCTTTTTGGAAACAAAGAAAAATCCAGCTCCGGCAGGGGAGGAAGACTTGCGGATAAACCCCTTTTTTAAATTCTCTTGGATGTACTCCGACCTGGCTTGTGTTTCCGGAGCAGACAGAGGAGAGATTCTGCCCCGGGGTGGAGTAGTACCAGGGAGGAGGTCAATAGGACAGTCATAAGGCCTGTGAGGAGGCAAAGTCTCTGCTTGTTTTTTGCAAAAAACATCAGCATAATCCAGATAGGCCTTGGGGAGACCAGATATCGGAGGGACCACAGGGTCTTGACTGACAGTACAGGGAGCAGGCTTAAGACAGTTCTTGTGGCAAGTAGTATCCCAGTTCTTGATCTCCCCGGTGGTCCAATCGAGGGTTGGGGAATGGCGTTGAAGCCACGGTAGTCCAAGAAGAATTTCCGAAGTGCAGTTAGAGAGGACCAGAAATTCAATCTTTTCGTGATGGGGTCCGATGCACATTAATAGGGGTTCCGTGCGGCAACGCACAGTACAGTCCAATCTTTCATTATTAACAGAGGCGATGTAGAGGGGTCTGGCGAGACTGGTCACCGGGATGTTGAACCTGTTGATGAAAGAGGCCAAAATAAAATTTCCTGCAGATCCGGAATCCAAGAAGGCCACAGCTGAGAAGGAGAAGGTAGAAGAAGACATCCGCACAGGCACAGTAAGACGTGGAGAAGCATAGTTCACATCAAGAGCTGTCACACCTTTGTGCGGAATCAGCGTGCGTCTTTCCTGACGTGGAAGTCGGATAGGACAATCCTTCAAGAAATGTTCGGTACTGGCACAGTACAGGCAAAGGTTCTCCATGCGGCGTCGTGTCCTCTCTTGAGGTGTCAAGCGAGACCGGTCAACTTGCATAGCCTCCACGGCGGAAGGCACAGGAACGAATTGCAGTGGACCAGAGGAGAGAGGAGCCGGGGAGAGAAACCGCCTAGTGCAAACAAAGTCCATATCCTGGCGGAGCTCCTGACGCCTTTCGGAAAAACGCATGTCAATGCGGGTGGCAAGATGAATAAGTTCATGCAGGTTAGCAGGGATTTCTCGTGTGGCCAGCACATCTTTGATGTTACTGGATAGGCCTTTTTTAAAGGTCGTGCAGAGGGCCTCGTTATTCCAGGACAATTCGGAGGCGAGAGTACGGAATTGGATGGCGTACTCGCCAACAGAAGAATTACCCTGGACCAGGTTCAGCAGGGCAGTCTCGGCAGAAGAGGCTCGGGCAGGTTCCTCGAAGACACTTCAAATCTCCGCGAAGAAAGAGTGTACAGAGGCAGTGACAGGATCATTGCGGTCCCAGAGCGACAGAAGGCTGACCACGAAAGCCACCTTTGACCTTTCCGTTGGAAACTGGTCCGACATCATCTCCAAATGCAGGGAACATTGTGAAAGAAAACCACGGCAAAATTTAGAGTCCCCATCAAATTTGTCCGGCAAAGATAAACGGAGGCTGGATGCGGCCACTCGCTGCGGAGGAGGTGCAGGAGCTGGCGGAGGAGATGATTGTTGAAGCTGTGGTAGTAGCTGCTGTAGCATCACGGTCAGTTGAGACAGCTGGTAGCCTTGTTGCGCTATCTGTTGCGACTGCTGGGCGACCACCGTGGTGAGGTCAGCGACAACTGGCAGCGGGACCTCAGCGGGATCCATGGCCGGATCTACTGTCACAATTCGTCTGGCTTGAGGTGGATCCTCTGTGCCAGAGAGGGATTGGCGTGGACCGTGTCGGTGGACCGGTTCTAAGTTGCTACGGGTATTCACCAGAGCCCGCCGCAAAGCGGGATGGCCTTGCAGCGGCGGTAGCAACCAGGTCGTATCCACCGGCAACGGCTCAACCTCTCTGACTGCTGAGATAAGCGCGGTACAAGTGATTAGACAAGAGCAAGGTCGGACGTAGCAGAAGGTCGGGGCAGGCAGCAAGGATCGTAGTCAGGGGCAACGGCAGGAGGTCTGGAACACAGGCTAGGAACACACAAGGAAATGCTTTCACTTGCACAATGGCAACAAGATCCAGCAAGGGAGTGCAGGGGAAGTGAGGTATAAGTAGGGAAGTGCACAGGTGAAGGTACTGATTAAAACCTCATGCGCCAATCAGTGGCGCACCGGCCCTTTAAATCGCAAAGACCCGGCGCGCGCGCGCCCTAGGGAGTGGGGCCGCGCGTGCCGGGACAGCACAGACGGGGAACAGGTCTGGTAAGCGAGTCGGGATGCGCGTCGGGAACATCCCGGCTGGGAACATTATCGCAGCGCACCCGGTCGGCAGGTCTGACCGGGGCGCTGCGAATAGGAGAACGCTGTGAGCGCTCCGAGGAGGAGCGGGGACCCGGAGCGCTCGGCGTAACACACAGTCAGTATGGTGTCATATATAATGATCAGACACAGTCAGTATGGTGTCATATATAATGATCAGACACAGTCAGTATGGTGTCATATATAATGATCAGGTACAGTCAGTATGGTGTCATATATAATGATCAGACACAGTCAGTATGGTGTCATATATAATGATCAGACACAGTCAGTATGATGTCATATATAATGATCAGACACAGTCAGTATGGTGTCATATATAATGATCAGGTACAGTCAGTATGGTGTCATATATAATGATCAGGTACAGTCAGTATGGTGTCATATATAATGATCAGGTACAGTCAGTATAGTGTCATATATAATGATCAGGTACAGTCAGTATGGTGTCATATATAATGATCAGGTACAGTCAGTATAGTGTCATATATAATGATCAGGTACAGTCAGTATGGTGTCATATATAATGATCAGGTACAGTCAGTATGGTGTCATATATAATGATCAGACACAGTCAGTATGATGTCATATATAATGATCAGGCACAGTCAGTATGGTGTCATATATAATGATCAGACACAGTCAGTATGATGTCATATATAATGATCAGGCACAGTCAGTATGATGTCATATATAATGATCAGGTACAGTCAGTATGATGTCATATATAATGATCAGGTACAGTCAGTATGATGTCATATGTAATGATCAGGTACAGTCAGTATGGTGTCATATATAATGATCAGACACAGTCAGTATGGTGTCATATATAATGATCAGGTACAGTCAGTATGGTGTCATATATAATGATCAGGTACAGTCAGTATGGTGTCATATATAATGATCAGGTACAGTCAGTATGGTGTCATATATAATGCTCAGGTACAGTCAGTATGGTGTCATATATAATGATCAGACACAGTCAGTATGGTGTCATATATAATGATCAGACACAGTCAGTATGATGTCATATATAATGATCAGACACAGTCAGTATGATGTCATATATAATGATCAGGTACAGTCAGTATAGTGTCATATATAATGATCAGGCACAGTCAGTATGGTGTCATATATAATGATCAGGCACAGTCAGTATGGTGTCATATATAATGATCAGGCACAGTCAGTATGATGTCATATATAATGATCAGGTACAGTCAGTATGATGTCATATATAATGATCAGGTACAGTCAGTATGGTGTCATATATAATGATCAGGTACAGTCAGTATGATGTCATATATAATGATCAGGTACAGTCAGTATGGTGTCATATATAATGATCAGGTACAGTCAGTATGATGTCATATATAATGATCAGGTACAGTCAGTATGGTGTCATATATAATGATCAGGCACAGTCAGTATGGTGTCATATATAATGATCAGGTACAGTCAGTATGGTGTCATATATAATGATCAGGTACAGTCAGTATGATGTCATATATAATGATCAGGTACAGTCAGTATGGTGTCATATATAATGATCAGGTACAGTCAGTATAGTGTCATATATAATGATCAGGTACAGTCAGTATGATGTCATATATAATGATCAGGTACAGTCAGTATGGTGTCATATATAATGATCAGACACAGTCAGTATGGTGTCATATATAATGATCAGACACAGTCAGTATGATGTCATATATAATGATCAGGCACAGTCAGTATGATGTCATATATAATGATCAGGTACAGTCAGTATGGTGTCATATATAATGATCAGGTACAGTCAGTATGGTGTCATATGTAATGATCAGACACAGTCAGTATGGTGTCATATATAATGATCAGACACAGTCAGTATGATGTCATATATAATGATCAGGCACAGTCAGTATGATGTCATATATAATGATCAGGCACAGTCAGTATGATGTCATATATAATGATCAGACACAGTCAGTATGATGTCATATATAATGATCAGGCACAGTCAGTATGATGTCATATATAATGATCAGGCACAGTCAGTATGATGTCATATATAATGATCAGGCACAGTCAGTATGGTGTCATATGTAAAGATCATTACAGATGGAAAAATATCCAAAAGGCATCAAATTACAGATTAGACATTCTTATATGTCAACAAAAGTTACATTTTATTTCCATCATTTACACTTTCAAAATAACAGAAAACAAAAAAATGGCGTCTGCAAAAGTTTGGGCCCCCTGCAGAATTTATAGCATGCACTGCCCCCTTTGCAAAGCTGAGACCTGCCAGTGTCATGGATTGTTCTCAATCATCATCTGGGAAGACCAGGTAATGTCAATCTCAAAGGTTATAAATGCCCAGACTCATCTGACCTTGCCCCAACAATCAGCACCACGGGTTCTTCTAAGAAGTTGTCTAGAAATCTGAAACTGAAAATAGTTGACGCTCACAAAGCTGGAGAAGGCTATAAGAAGATAGCAAAACATTTTCAGATGTCAATATCCACTGTTCGGAATGTAAGTAAGAAATGGCAGTCATCAGGAACAGTGGAAGTTAAAGCAAGATCTGGAAGACCAAGAAAAATATCAGACAGAACAGCTCGCAGGATTGTGAGAAAAGCAATTCAAAACCCACATTTGACTGCACAATCCCTCCAGAAAGATCTGGCAGACACTGGAGTTGTGGTACACTATTCCACTATAAAGAGATACTTGTACAAATATGGTCTTCATGGAAGAGTCTTTAGAAGAAAACCTCTTCTACATCCTCACCACAAAAATCAGCGTTTGAACTTTGCAAATGAACATATAGACAAGCCTGATGCATTTTGGAAACAAGTTCTGTGGACCGATGAGGTTAAAATTTTACTTTTTGGCCGGAATGAGCAAAGGTACGTTTGGAGGGGAACAGAATTTAATGAAAAGAACCTGTGTCCAACTGTTAAGCATGGGGGTGGATCAATCATGCTTTGGTGTTGTATTGCAGCCAGTGGCACAGGGAACGTCTCACGAGTAGAAGGGAAAATGGATTCAATAAAATTTCAGCAAATTTTGGATGCTAACTTGATGCCATCTGTGAAAAAGCTGAAGTTAAAGAGAGGATGGCTTCTACAAATGGATAATGATCCTAAACACACCTCGAAATCCACAGGGGATTACATCAAGAGGCGTAAACTGAAGGTTTTGCCATGGCCTTCACAATCTCCTGACCTCAACATAATTGTAAATCTATGGATAGACCTTAAAAGAGCAGTGCGTGACAGACAGCCCAGAAATCTCAAAGAACTGGAAGACTTTTGTAAGGAAGAATGGGCAAAGATACCTCAAACAAGAACTGAAAGACTCTTGGCTGGCTACAAAAAGCGTTTACAAGCTGTGATACTTGCCAAAGGGGGCAGTACAAGATATTAACTCTGCAGGGGGCACAAACTTTTGCAGACGCCATTTTTTTGTTTTCTGTTATTTTGAAAGTGTAAATGATGGAAATAAAATGTAACTTTTGGTGACATATTATAAGAATGTCTAATCTGTAATTTGATGCCTTTTGGAGATTTTTCCATCTTTCCTTGGCTTCTTTATGCACATTAATACACATTTTTACCTGGGGTGCCCAAACTTTTGATCCCCACTGTAGGATCATATGGCGGTAGATATCAGATGTACAGAGATCTGTATACAATATAAGTGATTATATACAGGAACATATGGCGGTAGATATGGTATACAGATCATGTATACACCTGATATCTACCGCCATATGGTCCTGTATATTATCCCCTATATTGTACACAGATCCTGTGTACAGCTGATATCTACCGCCATATGGTCCTGTATATAATCACATATGGTATACAGATCATGTATACAGCTGATATGTGATTATATACAGGACCATATGGCGGTAGATATCAGCTGTATGCAGGATGGGGGAGATTTAGCAAAACCTGTCCAGAGGAAAAGTTGCCCAGTTGCCCATAGGAACCAATCAGATTGCTGCTTTCATTTTGCAGAGGCCTTGTTAGAAATGAAAGAAGCAATCTGATTGGTTGCTATGGGCAACTGGGCAACTTTTCCTCTGGACGGGTCTTGAAAACTATCCCCTGATATGTACACCATATAAGTGATAATATACATGACCATATGGCAGTAGATATCAGCTGTACACAGGATCTGTATACAATATAGGGGATAATATACAGGACCATATGACGGTAGATATCAGCTGTACACAGGATCTGTATACCATGTAAGTGATTACAGTTACATAAAGGGACTCACAATTACATATTTTCTGATCGTCAGCGTCCTCTTTCCTTTTCTTCTCCGTCTGGATCAGACCGCCATGCCCATCTCATCTGCAGGACAAACATGTCAGACTCTGCATTTTTCCAGTGCCCTCCCCTCCTCTACACAATCTTCCCATTTATAGGCCCACACACTATAATAATGCCCTCCTTGGTGTCCTGCACAGTAAAAGGCAGGTAGGTAGCCAAGTAAATAGGTAGGAAGATAGGAAAGCCTGATATGTAGGTAGGTGACCAGCTAGGTACTTAGGCAGCCATATATGAAGGCCAGGTATGTACATAGTTAGGTAACCAGGTATGTAGGTAGGTAGCAAGATATTTAGGTAGGTAGTTAGGCAGCCAGGTACGTAGGTAGTTAGATAGCCAGGTATGAAGGTAAGTAGTTAGGTATCCAGGTATAAAATTAGCCAGGTAGTGATCAAGAAGGTGCATGCGTTCGTAACGCGTCCTTTGTGAGTGTGTTGCCGACTAGGTGAAGTGTTGTTCTTCATAATTTATCATTTGGAATAAAGTCTACTATTTAATACAGAATTTCTGGATTGTCTACCTACTTTATTTTACTTAACCAGGTAGTTAGTCAAGTATGTAGCCAGCACCCCCTCCACCCAGTGGCGGATCCAGAGTCTAGTCTTGGGTGCGGCACTATCAGAGTATTTTGTGTTGGCGGACAGAAACTAAGGTGTTGCTTACGGAAGTAAAAGATAGGTAATGTCCCCAGGAGGTAGTGGTCCCTAGTAGATCATGCCCCCAGGTAATTAATGTCCCCCATGTAGGTAGTTATGCCCCCTGTGGGTAAATCCCCCAGATAGCTGCGCCTGTTTAAAAAAACCTTATGCAGGTAATAGGTTGCCCTCCTATTAGTTTGGTAGTTTGCCCCCATGTTAGCTAGGCAGGAACATAGTAGATAGTCCCTTACTTTAGGTGTAGGCAGCAGAGTTCCCCCACAGTAGGTATAGGCAGCAGAGTTCCCCCACAGCAGCTGTAGGAAGCAGAGTTCCCCGTATACTGTGATTGGTGCGGTCACTACTACTGTCCAATCACAGTTATCCTGGGGGGGGGGGGGGGGGGGTTGGCATCATTGCCACCTCCCAGGACAGTATTGATGATGGAGGATGATTGGTGGTGTATATTACACCACTGATCCTCCTCTGTTTCTGGGTCATTGGGTCATATGTGAGCCGAATGACCCGGAATCGCTGCAGATCGCTGGTCTGAAATGACTGTGTCCCCTTGTGGTTAAGTATGACAATGCCGGAGTAATGACAGATCAGTGACTGCATATGACGTCAGTATTTATGGCCCTATAGTTACACATCTCCTCACTGTAACCAATCCCTAATCTTGGGGTGTCCCCTGGTGCATGGCTGAGCGGGGGAACCGTCACAGGGTCTGTGTGACGGGGTTCAACACGTAAGGATTGTCACACAATCAACAGAGCAGGAGATGGGAGAACAGCACCAGGTTTATTGGTAGAGATCATAAAACAAAACACAATCCACATGATGAGGGGTGATCGGGAGTCTGGGCAAACAATGGGCAACAGAAGGGCACAGTCACTGGGCAAACAATGGGCAACAGAGGGGCACAGTCACTGGGCAAACAATGGGCAACAAAAGGGCACAGTCACTGGGCAAACAATGGGCAACAGAAGGGCACAGTCACTGGGCAAACAATGGGCAACAGAGGGGCACAGTCACTGGGCAAACAATGGGCAACAGAAGGGCACAGTCACTGGGCACAGGGAAGGAACAAACTGTAAATCCCGGGATTCAGCTCCAGGTCCAACACTCCACACTCCAATGTATTGTCCACAGTCCACAGATAACAGCTCCATGTCTAGTGATACCTCAAGTCTCCTGGGAGGTTCGGTCCTCAAATCCGCTCCTCAGTTCACAGGGGTCCACAGATAAGTCCACAGATAAGTCCAACGCGATTCCTTGTTCCAGAGGGCAGCCTCAGCCACAGCTCCTCTATCCCAGCAATCCTCCAGGTTCTGGGGCACAATCTCCAGGGCAGTGTTGTACTGGCAGCAACTCTCACCCCAGAGATCAACACAGCAACTCCATCAGATGACTCCTCAGTAGAGATGAGCAAACTTTTAAAAAATTCAATTCGGCCGATTCGCTTCGATTTGTTTCGATCAAAATTTATTCGCGGCGAATCAATGTTAAAAAAGGCTATTTCTAGCCTACATACAGCCTCCATAGGGGTTTAGAACACTTTGCTGTGTCCTAAAACGCATATGGAGTGTGCTGGGGTAGGGAAATAATACTGTTATTCAGAATAACATGCAGATTACCGGCATCGCTCTTAGAATCACTGCCGCACAGCAGCACAATGACAGAGCCTGGTGGTGGCATCAGTGTCAGGAGACCATATAGTGACTGAATGACATAGCGTGGAGGTGTTGGCAGCATGAGGAGACCATATAGTGACTGAATGACACAGCGTGGAGGTGTTGGCAGCATGAGGACACCATATAGTGGATGAATGACACAGCGTGGAGGTGTTAGCAGCATGAGGAGACCATATAGTGGCTGAATGGCACAGCGTGGAGGTGTTGGCAGCATGAGGAGACCATTTAGTGGCTGAAGGACACAGCGTGGAGGTGTTGGCAGCATGAGGAGACCATATAGTGGCTGAATGACACAGCGTGGAGTTGGCAGCATGAGGAGACCATATAGTGGATGAATGACACAGCGTGGAGGTGTTAGCAGCATGAGGAGACCATATAGTGGCTGAATGGCACAGCGTGGAGTTGGCTGATGCACTAGTACACTACACACCAGGGCTTCACAATCCCCCCCCAAAAAAACAACACAATACATGAAATTTTTGTCAAAGATTTCTCATTGGTAGCACCCGCTATCCAAAAGTTAGAAATTTCCAGACCCAGGCCCCACCTCTGCGGCATCGTTAACCAATATATTGCCTGTAGGACACAGACTGGAGTTGGCTGATGCACCAGTACACACCAGAACTTCACAATCCCCCCTCCAAAATCAACACAATGAGAAATGTTTGTCAAAGATTTCTCATTGGTAGCACCCGCTATCCAAAAATTAGAAATTTCCAGAACCAGGCCCCCCCCCCTTGTGGCATCAGGAACCCATATATTGCCTGTATGACACAGCCTGGAGTTGGCTGATGCAAGAGTACACACCAGAGCTTCACAATCCCCCCCCCAAAAAACAACACAATATATGAAATTGTTGTCAAAGATTTCTCATTGGTAGCACCCGTTATCCAAAAATTAGAAATTTCCAGAACCAGGCCCCACCCCTGTGGCATCAGGAACCCATATATTGCCTGAAGGACACAGCCTGGAGTTGGCTGATGCACCAGTACACACCAGGGCTTCACAATCCCCTCCAAAAAACAACAACATTTTAGAATTTTTTTTAAAGAAATCCCTTTGTGTAAGAACAAGCGCATATCCAACAGTTCCCAAGACCCTATAATGCAGGAAGGTGGACCCCCCAAAGACATTCTTCTCAAAAATAATAAACCACACAATGTTTGACATTTTTTTACAAAAACTAATTCAATATGTGTGTAAGCGCCTCTGTCTCCAAAAGATCAGATCACCAAAGGACTTTTTTCGCCCAAAATGATGAAGCAGAGTTAATCCCTGTCCGTATTTATTTATTTTTTTTCATTAAAAAATCACACGCAACAAGCGTTCCGTTATGTAACCATTAGCATTCTGGAAAATTCTATTTTATTACTGATAAAATTATCAGTAAATTAAAAAAAAAACACTACACAAGAGTGTTTAATTACCCCATACATTACACCAGGAGCAGTCAGGAGTAGGCCTCAGCACTACCCAAGAGTGTTTAATTACCCCATACATTACACCAGGAGCAGTCAGGAGTAGGCCTCAGCACTACCCAAGAGTGTATAATTACCCCATACATTACACCAGGAGCAGTCAGGAGTAGGCCTCAGCACTACCCAAGAGTGTTTAATTACCCCATACATTACACCAGGAGCAGTCAGGAGTAGGCCTCAGCACTACCCAAGAGTGTATAATTACCCCATACATTACACCAGGAGCAGTCAGGAGTAGGCGTCAGCAGTACCCAAGAGTGTTTAATTACCCCATACATTACACCAGGAGCAGTCAGGAGTAGGCCTCAGCAGTACCCAAGAGTGTATAATTACCCCATACATTACACCAGGAGCAGTCAGGAGTAGGCCTCAGCAGTACCCAAGAGTGTATAATTACCCCATACATTACACCAGGAGCAGTCAGGAGTAGGCCTCAGCACTACCCAAGAGTGTTTAATTACCCCATACATTACACATGAAGCAGTCAGGAGTAGGCCTCAGCAGTACCCAAGAGTGATTAATTACCCCATACATTACACCAGGAGCAGTCAGGAGTAGGCCTCAGCACTACCCAAGAGTGTATAATTACCCCATACATTACACCAGGAGCAGTCAGGAGTAGGCCACAGCACTACCCTAGAGTGTTTAATTACCCCATACATTACACCATGAGCAGTCAGGAGTAGGCCTCAGCACTACCCAAGAGTGTATAATTACCCCATACATTACACCAGGAGCAGTCAGGAGTAGGCCTCAGCACTACCCAAGAGTGTTTAATTACCCCATACATTACACCAGGAGCAGTCAGGAGTAGGCCTCAGCAGTACCCAAGAGTGTTTAATTACCCCATACATTACACCAGGAGCAGTCAGGAGTAGGCCTCAGCAGTACCCAAGAGTGTTTAATTACCCCATACATTACACCAGGAGCAGTCAGGAGTAGGCCTCAGCACTACCCAAGAGTGTTTAATTACCCCATACATTACACCAGGAGCAGTCAGGAGTAGGCCTCAGCACTACCCAAGAGTGTTTACTTACCCCATACATTACACCAGGAGCAGTCAGGAGTAGGCCTCAGCAGTACCCAAGTGTGTTTAATTACCCCATACATTACACCAGGAGCAGTCAGGAGTAGGTCTCAGCACTACCCAAGAGTGTTTAATTACCCCATACATTACACCAGGAGCAGTCAGGAGTAGGCCTCAGCAGTACCCAAGAGTGTGTAATTACCCCATACATTCACCAGGAGCAGTCAGGAGTAGGCCTCAGCACTACCCAAGAGTGTTTAATTACCCCATACATTACACCAGGAGCAGTCAGGAGTAGGCCTCAGCAGTACCCAAGAGTGTATAATTACCCCATACATTACACCAGGAGCAGTCAGGAGTAGGCCTCAGCACTACCCAAGAGTGTTTAATTACCCCATACATTACACCAGGAGCAGTCAGGAGTAGGCCTCAGCACTACCCAAGAGTGTATAATTACCCCATACATTACACCAGGAGCAGTCAGGAGTAGGCCTCAGCAGTACCCAAGAGTGTTTAATTACCCAATACATTACACCAGGAGCAGTCAGGAGTAGGCCTCAGCACTACCCAAGAGTGTTTAATTACCCCATACATTACACCAGGAGCAGTCAGGAGTAGGCCTCAGCACTACCCAAGAGTGTTTAATTACCCCATACATTACACCAGGAGCAGTCAGGAGTAGGCCTCAGCACTACCCAAGAGTGTTTAATTACCCCATACATTGTATCAGGAGCAGTCAGGAGTAGGCCTCAGCAGTACCCAAGAGTGTTTAATTACCCCATACATTGTATCAGGAGCAGTCAGGAGTAGGCCTCAGCAGTACCCAAGAGTGTATAATTACCCCATACATTACACCAGGAGCAGTCAGGAGTAGGCCTCAGCACTACCCAAGAGTGTTTAATTACCCCATACATTATACCAGGAGCAGTCAGGAGTAGGTCTCAGCACTACCCAAGAGTGTTTAATTACCCCATATATTACACCAGGAGCAGTCAGGAATAGGCCTCAGCACTACCCAAGAGTGTTTAATTACCCCATACATTACACCAGGAGCAGTCAGGAGTAGGCCTCAGCACTACCCAAGAGTGTATAATTACCCCATACATTACACCAGGAGCAGTCAGGAGTAGGCCTCAGCACTACCCAAGAGTGTTTAATTACCCCATACATTACACCAGGAGCAGTCAGGAGTAGGCCTCAGCACTACCCAAGAGTGTTTAATTACCCCATACATTACACCAGGAGCAGTCAGGAGTAGGCCTCAGCACTACCCAAGAGTGTTTAATTACCCCATACATTGCACCAGGAGCAGTCAGAAGTAGGCCTCAGCAGTACCCAAGAGTGTTTAATTACCCCATACATTACACCAGGAGCAGTCAGGAGTAGGCCTCAGCAGTACCCAAGAGTGTTTAATTACCCCATACATTACACCAGGAGCAGTCAGGAGTAGGCCTCAGCACTACCCAAGAGTGTTTAATTACCACATACATTACACCAGGAGCAGTCAGGAGTAGGCCTCAGCAGTACCCAAGAGTGTATAATTACCCCATACATTACACCAGGAGCAGTCAGGAGTAGGCCTCAGCACTACCCAAGAGTGTTTAATTACCCCATACATTACACCAGGAGCAGTCAGGAGTAGGCCTCAGCACTACCCAAGAGTGTTTAATTACCCCATACATTTCACCAGGAGCAGTCAGGAGTAGGCCTCAGCACTACCCAAGAGTGTATAATTACCCCATACATTACACCAGGAGCAGTCAGGAGCAGGCCTCAGCAGTACCCAAGAGTGTTTAATTACCCCATACATTACACCAGGAGCAGTCAGGAGTAGGCCTCAGCAGTACCCAAGAGTGTTTAATTACCCCATACATTACACCAGGAGCAGTCAGGAGTAGGCCTCAGCAGTACCCAAGAGTGTTTAATTACCCCATACATTACATCAGGAGCAGTCAGGAGTAGGCCTCAGCACTACCCAAGAGTGTTTAATTACCCCATACATTACACCAGGAGCAGTCAGGAGTAGGCCTCAGCACTACCCAAGAGTGTTTAATTACCCCATACATTACACCAGGAGCAGTCAGGAGTAGGCCTCAGCACTACCCAAGAGTGTATAATTACCCCATACATTACACCAGGAGCAGTCAGGAGTAGGCCTCAGCACTACCCAAGAGTGTATAATTACCCCATACATTACACCAGGAGCAGTCAGGAGTAGGCCTCAGCACTACCCAAGAGTGTTTAATTACCCCATACATTACACCAGGAGCAGTCAGGAGTAGGCCTCAGCACTACCCAAGAGTGTATAATTACCCCATACATTACACCAGGAGCAGTCAGGAGTAGGCCTCAGCACTACCCAAGAGTGTTTAATTACCCCATACATTACACCAGGAGCAGTCAGGAGTAGGCCTCAGCACTACCCAAGAGTGTTTAATTACCCCATACATTACACCAGGAGCAGTCAAGAGTAGGCCTCAGCACTACCCAAGAGTGTTTAATTACCCCATACATTACACCAGGAGCAGTCAGGAGTAGGCGTCAGCAGTACCCAAGAGTGTTTAATTACCCCATACATTACACCAAGAGCAGTCAGGAGTAGGTCTCAGCACTACCCAAGAGTGTTTAATTACCCGATACATTACACCAGGAGCAGTCAGGAATAGGCCTCAGCACTACCCAAGAGTGTTTAATTACCCCATACATTACACCAGGAGCAGTCAGGAGTAGGCCTCAGCACTACCCAAGAGTGTTTAATTACCCCATACATTACACCAGGAGCAGTCAGGAGTAGGCCTCAGCACTACCCAAGAGTGTTTAATTACCCCATACATTACACCAGGAGCAGTCAGGAGTAGGCCTCAGCACTACCCAAGAGTGTATAATTACCCCATACATTACACCAGGAGCAGTCAGGAGTAGGCCTCAGCACTACCCAAGAGTGTTTAATTACCCCATACATTACACCAGGAGCAGTCAGGAGTAGGCCTCAGCACTACCCAAGAGTGTTTAATTACCCCATACATTGCACCAGGAGCAGTCAGGAGTAGGCTTCAGCACTACCCAAGAGTGTATAATTACCCCATACATTACACCAGGAGCAGTCAGGAGTAGGCCTCAGCACTACCCAAGAGTGTTTAATTACCCCATACATTACACCAGGAGCAGTCAGGAGTAGGCCTCAGCACTACCCAAGAGTGTTTAATTACCCCATACATTACACCAGGAGCAGTCAGGAGTAGGCCTCAGCACTACCCAAGAGTGTTTAATTACCCCATACATTACACCAGGAGCAGTCAGGAGTAGGCCTCAGCACTACCCAAGAGTGTTTAATTACCCCATACATTACACCAGGAGCAGTCAGGGGTAGGCCTCAGCAGTATCCAAGAGTGTTTAATTACCCCAAACATTACACCAGGAGTAGTCAGGAGTAGGCCTCAGCACTACCCAAGAGTGTTTAATTACCCCATACATTACACCAGGAGCAGTCAGGAGTAGGTCTCAGCACTACCCAAGAGTGTTTAATTACCCCATATATTACACCAGGAGCAGTCAGGAGTAGGCCTCAGCACTACCCAAGAGTGTTTAATTACCCCATATATTACACCAGGAGCAGTCAGGAGTAGGCCTCAGCACTACGCAAGAGTGTATAATTACCCCATACATTACACCAGGAGCAGTCAGGAATAGGCCTCAGCACTACCCAAGAGTGTTTAATTACCCCATACATTACACCAGGAGCAGTCAGGAATAGGCCACCGCACTACCCAAGAGTGTTTAATTACCCCATACATTACACCAGGAGCAGTCAGGAATAGGCCTCAGCACTACCCAAGAGTGTTTAATTACCCCATACATTACACCAGGAGCAGTCAGGAATAGGCCTCAGCACTACCCAAGAGTGTTTAATTACCCCATACATTACACCAGGAGCAGTCAGGAGTAGGCCTCAGCACTACCCAAGAGTGTTTAATTACCCCATACATTACACCAGGAGCAGTCAGGAGTAGGCCTCAGCAGTACCCAAGAGTGTTTAATTACCCCATACATTACACCAGGAGCAGTCAGGAGTAGGCCTCAGCAGTACCCAAGAGTGTTTAATTACCCCATACATTACACCAGGAGCAGTCAGGAGTAGGCCTCAGCACTACCCAAGAGTGTTTAATTACCCCATACATTACACCAGGAGCAGTCAGGAGTAGGCCTCAGCACTACCCAAGAGTGTTTAATTACCCCATACATTACACCAGGAGCAGTCAGGAGTAGGCCTCAGCAGTACCCACGAGTGTATAATTACCCCATACATTGCACCAGGAGCAGTCAGGAGTAGGCCTCAGCAGTACCCACGAGTGTATAATTACCCCATACATTGCACCAGGAGCAGTCAGGAGTAGGCCTCAGCAGTACCCACGAGTGTATAATTACCCCATACATTACACCAGGAGCAGTCAGGAGTAGGCCTCAGCAGTACCCAAGAGTGTATAATTACCCCATACATTACACCAGGAGCAGTCAGGAGTAGGCCTCAGCACTACCCAAGAGTGTTTAATTACCCCATACATTACACCAGGAGCAGTCAGGAGTAGGCCTCAGCACTACCCAAGAGTGTTTAATTACCCCATACATTGTATCAGGAGCAGTCAGGAGTAGGTCTCAGCACTACCCAAGAGTGTTTAATTACCCCATATATTACACCAGGAGCAGTCAGGAATAGGCCTCAGCACTACCCAAGAGTGTTTAATTACCCCATACATTACACCAGGAGCAGTCAGGAGTAGGCCTCAGCACTACCCAAGAGTGTATAATTACCCCATACATTACACCAGGAGCAGTCAGGAGTAGGCCACAGCAGTACCCAAGAGTGTTTAATTACCCCATACATTACACCAGGAGCAGTCAGGAGTAGGCCTCAGCACTACCCAAGAGTGTTTAATTACCCCATACATTACACCAGGAGCAGTCAGGAGTAGGCCTCAGCACTACCCAAGAGTGTTTAATTACCCCATACATTACACCAGGAGCAGTCAGGAGTAGGCCTCAGCACTACCCAAGAGTGTATTATTACCCCATACATTACACCAGGAGCAGTCAGGAGTAGGCCTCAGAACTACCCAAGAGTGTATAATTACCCCATACATTACACCAGGAGCAGTCAGGAGTAGGTCTCAGCACTACCCAAGAGTGATTAATTACCCCATACATTGCACCAGGAGCAGTCAGGAGTAGGCCTCAGCAGTACCCAAGAGTGTTTAATTACCCCATACATTACACC
Organism: Hyla sarda; assembly: GCF_029499605.1. Lineage (NCBI taxonomy): Eukaryota > Metazoa > Chordata > Amphibia > Anura > Hylidae > Hyla > Hyla sarda. Next base: position 80,866 of record NC_079194.1, read on the forward strand.
AGGAGCAGTCAGGAGTAGGCCTCAGCAGTACCCAAGAGTGTTTAATTACCCCATACATTACACCAGGAGCAGTCAGGAGTAGGCCTCAGCACTACCCAAGAGTGTTTAATTACCACATACATTACACCAGGAGCAGTCAGGAGTAGGCCTCAGCACTACCCAAGAGTGTTTAATTACCCCATACATTACACCTGGAGCAGTCAGGAGTAGGCCTCAGCACTACCCAAGAGTGTATAATTACCCCATACATTACACCAGGAGCAGTCAGGAGTAGGCCTCAGCAGTACCCAAGAGTGTTTAATTACCCCATACATTACACCAGGAGCAGTCAGGAGTAGGCCTCAGCAGTACCCAAGAGTGTTTAATTACCCCATACATTACACCAGGAGCAGTCAGGAGTAGGCCTCAGCACTACCCAAGAGTGTTTAATTACCCCATACATTACACCAGGAGCAGTCAGGAGTAGGCCTCAGCACTACCCAAGAGTGTTTAATTACCCCATACATTACACCAGGAGCAGTCAGGAGTAGGCCTCAGCAGTACCCAAGAGTGTTTAATTACCCCATACATTACACCAGGAGCAGTCAGGAATAGGCCTCAGCACTACCCAAGAGTGTTTAATTACCCCATACATTACACCAGGAGCAGTCAGGAGTAGGCCTCAGCACTACCCAAGAGTGTTTAATTACCCCATACATTACACCAGGAGCAGTCAGGAGTAGGCCTCAGCACTACCCAAGAGTGTATAATTACCCCATACATTACACCAGGAGCAGTCAGGAGTAGGCCTCAGCACTACCCAAGAGTGTATAATTACCCCATACATTGCACCAGGAGCAGTCAGGTGTAGGCCTCAGCACTACCCAAGAGTGTATAATTACCCCATACATTACACCAGGAGCAGTCAGGAGTAGGCCTCAGCACTACCCAAGAGTGTTTAATTACCCCATACATTACACCAGGAGCAGTCAGGAGTAGGCCTCAGCAGTATTAAAGAGTGTTTAATTACCCCAAACATTACACCAGGAGTAGTCAGGAGTAGGCCTCAGCACTACCCAAGAGTGTTTAATTACCCCATACATTACACCAGGAGCAGTCAGGAGTAGGTCTCAGCACTACCCAAGAGTGTTTAATTACCCCATATATTACACCAGGAGCAGTCAGGAGTAGGCCTCAGCACTACCCAAGAGTGTTTAATTACCCCATATATTACACCAGGAGCAGTCAGGAGTAGGCCTCAGCACTACCCAAGAGTGTATAATTACCCCATACATTACACCAGGAGCAGTCAGGAGTAGGCCTCAGCAGTACCCAAGAGTGTTTAATTACCCCATACATTACACCAGGAGCAGTCAGGAATAGGCCTCAGCACTACCCAAGAGTGTTTAATTACCCCATACATTACACCAGGAGCAGTCAGGAGTAGGCCTCAGCACTACCCAAGAGTGTATAATTACCCCATACATTACACCAGGAGCAGTCAGGAGTAGGCCTCAGCATTACCCAAGAGTGTTTAATTACCCCATACATTACACCAGGAGCAGTCAGGAATAGGCCTCAGCACTACCCAAGAGTGTTTAATTACCCCATACATTACACCAGGAGCAGTCAGGAGTAGGCCTCAGCACTACCCAAGAGTGTTTAATTACCACATACATTACACCAGGAGCAGTCAGGAGTAGGCCTCAGCACTACCCAAGAGTGTTTAATTACCCCATACATTACACCTGGAGCAGTCAGGAGTAGGCCTCAGCACTACCCAAGAGTGTATAATTACCCCATACATTACACCAGGAGCAGTCAGGAGTAGGCCTCAGCAGTACCCAAGAGTGTTTAATTACCCCATACATTACACCAGGAGCAGTCAGGAGTAGGCCTCAGCAGTACCCAAGAGTGTTTAATTACCCCATACATTACACCAGGAGCAGTCAGGAGTAGGCCTCAGCACTACCCAAGAGTGTTTAATTACCCCATACATTACACCAGGAGCAGTCAGGAGTAGGCCTCAGCACTACCCAAGAGTGTTTAATTACCCCATACATTACACCAGGAGCAGTCAGGAGTAGGCCTCAGCACTACCCAAGAGTGTTTAATTACCCCATACATTACACCAGGAGCAGTCAGGAGTAGGCGTCAGCAGTACCCAAGAGTGTTTAATTACCCCATACATTACACCAGGAGCAGTCAGGAGTAGGTCTCAGCACTACCCAAGAGTGTTTAATTACCCCATACATTACACCAGGAGCAGTCAGGAATAGGCCTCAGCACTACCCAAGAGTGTTTAATTACCCCATACATTACACCAGGAGCAGTCAGGAGTAGGCCTCAGCACTACCCAAGAGTGTTTAATTACCCCATACATTACACCAGGAGCAGTCAGGAGTAGGCCTCAGCACTACCCAAGAGTGTATAATTACCCCATACATTACACCAGGAGCAGTCAGGAGTAGGCCTCAGCACTACCCACGAGTGTTTAATTACCCCATACATTACACCAGGAGCAGTCAGGAGTAGGCCTCAGCACTACCCAAGAGTGTTTAATTACCCCATACATTACACCAGGAGCAGTCAGGAGTAGGCCTCAGCACTACCCAAGAGTGTATAATTACCCCATACATTGCACCAGGAGCAGTCAGGTGTAGGCCTCAGCACTACCCAAGAGTGTATAATTACCCCATACATTACACCAGGAGCAGTCAGGAGTAGGCCTCAGCACTACCCAAGAGTGTTTAATTACCCCATACATTACACCAGGAGCAGTCAGGAGTAGGCCTCAGCAGTATCCAAGAGTGTTTAATTACCCCAAACATTACACCAGGAGTAGTCAGGAGTAGGCCTCAGCACTACCCAAGAGTGTTTAATTACCCCATACATTACACCAGGAGCAGTCAGGAGTAGGTCTCAGCACTACCCAAGAGTGTTTAATTACCCCATATATTACACCAGGAGCAGTCAGGAGTAGGCCTCAGCACTACCCAAGAGTGTTTAATTACCCCATATATTACACCAGGAGCAGTCAGGAGTAGGCCTCAGCACTACCCAAGAGTGTATAATTACCCCATACATTACACCAGGAGCAGTCAGGAGTAGGCCTCAGCAGTACCCAAGAGTGTTTAATTACCCCATACATTACACCAGGAGCAGTCAGGAATAGGCCTCAGCACTACCCAAGAGTGTTTAATTACCCCATACATTACACCAGGAGCAGTCAGGAGTAGGCCTCAGCACTACCCAAGAGTGTATAATTACCCCATACATTACACCAGGAGCAGTCAGGAGTAGGCCTCAGCACTACCCAAGAGTGTTTAATTACCCCATACATTACACCAGGAGCAGTCAGGAATAGGCCTCAGCACTACCCAAGAGTGTTTAATTACCCCATACATTACACCAGGAGCAGTCAGGAATAGGCCTCAGCACTACCCAAGAGTGTTTAATTACCCCATACATTACACCGGGAGCAGTCAGGAGTAGGCATCAGCACTACCCAAGAGTGTATAATTACCCGATACATTACACCAGGAGCAGTCAGGAGTAGGCCTCAGCACTACCCAAGAGTGTTTAATTACCCCATACATTACACCAGGGGCAGTCAGGAGTAGGCCTCAGCACTACCCAAGAGTGTATAATTACCCCATACATTACACCAGGAGCAGTCAGGAGTAGGCCTCAGCAGTACCCAAGAGTGTTTAATTACCTCATACATTATACCAGGAGCAGTCAGGAGTAGGCCTCAGCAGTACCCAAGAGTGTTTAATTACCCCATACATTACACCAGGAGCAGTCAGGAGTAGGCCTCAGCACTACCCAAGAGTGTTTAATTACCCCATACATTACACCAGGAGCAGTCAGGAGTAGGCCTCAGCACTACCCAAGAGTGTATAATTACCCCATACATTACACCAGGAGCAGTCAGGAGTAGGCCTCAGCACTACCCAAGAGTGTTTAATTACCCCATACATTACACCAGGAGCAGTCAGGAGTAGGCCTCAGCACTACCCAAGAGTGTTTAATTACCCCATACATTACACCAGGAGCAGTCAGGAGTAGGCCTCAGCACTACCCAAGAGTGTTTAATTACCCCATACATTACACCAGGAGCAGTCAGGAGTAGGCCTCAGCACTACCCAAGAGTGTTTAATTACCCCATACATTACACCAGGAGCAGTCAGGAGTAGGTCTCAGCAGTACCCAAGAGTGTTTAATTACCCCATACATTACGACAGGAGCAGTCAGGAGTAGGCCTCAGCAGTACCCAAGAGGCTTTAATAACCCCATACATTGCACCAGGAGCAGTCAGGAGTAGGCCTCAGCAGTACCCAAGAGTGTTTAATTACCCCATACATTACACCAGGAGCAGTCAGGAGTAGGCCTCAGCACTACCCAAGAGGCTTTAATAACCCCATACATTGCACCAGGAGCAATCAGGAGTAGGCCTCAGCACTACCCAAGAGTGTTTAATTACCCCATACATTGCACCAGGAGCAGTCAGGAGTAGGCCTCAGCAGTACCCAAGAGTGTTTAATTACCCCATACGTTACACCAGGAGCAGTCAGGAGTAGGCCTCAGCACTACCCAAGAGGCTTTAATAACCCCATACATTGCACCAGGAGCAATCAGGAGTAGGCCTCAGCACTACCCAAGAGTGTTTAATTACCCCATACATTACACCAGGAGCAGTCAGGAGTAGGCCTCAGCAGTACCCAAGAATGTTTAATTACCCCATACATTACACCAGGAGCAGTCAGGAGTAGGCCTCAGCAGTACACAAGAGTGTTTAATTACCCCATACATTACACCAGGAGCAGTCAGGAGTAGGCCTCAGCAGTACCCAAGAGTGTTTAATTACCCCATACATTACACCAGGAGCAGTCAGGAGTAGGCCTCAGCAGTACCCAAGAGTGTTTAATTACCCCATACATTACACCAGGAGCAGTCAGGAGTAGGCCTCAGCACTACCCAAGAGTGTTTAATTACCCCATACATTACACCAGGAGCAGTCAGGAGTAGGCCTCAGCACTACCCAAGAGTGTTTAATTACCCCATACATTACACCAGGAGCAGTCAGGAGTAGGCCTCAGCACTACCCAAGAGTGTATAATTACCCCATACATTGCACCAGGAGCAGTCAGGAGTAGGCCTCAGCACTACCCAAGAGTGTTTAATTACCCCATACATTACACCAGGAGCAGTCAGGAGTAGGCCTCAGCACTACCCAAGAGTGTTTAATTACCCCATACATTACACCAGGAGCAGTCAGGAGTAGGCCTCAGCACTACCCAAGAGTGTATAATTACCCCATACATTACACTAGGAGCAGTCAGGAGTAGGCCTCAGCAGTACCCAAGAGTGTATAATTACCCCATACATTACACCAGGAGCAGTCAGGAGTAGGCCTCAGCACTACCCAAGAGTGTTTAATTACCCCATACATTACACCAGGAGCAGTCAGGAGTAGGCCTCAGCACTACCCAAGAGTGTTTAATTACCCCATACATTACACCAGGAGCAGTCAGGAGTAGGCCTCAGCAATACCCAAGAGTGTTTAATTACCCCATACATTACACCAGGAGCAGTCAGGAGTAGGTCTTAGCACTACCCAAGAGTGTATAATTACCCCATACATTACACCAGGAGCAGTCAGGAGTAGGCCTCAGCAGTACCCAAGAGTGTTTAATTACCTCATACATTACACCAGGAGCAGTCAGGAGTAGGCCACAGCAGTACCCAAGAGTGTTTAATTACCCCATACATTACACCAGGAGCAGTCAGGAGTAGGCCTCAGCAGTACCCAAGAGTGTTTAATTACCCCATACATTACACCAGGAGCAGTCAGGAGTAGGCCTCAGCACTACCCAAGAGTGTATAATTACCCCATACATTACACCAGGAGCAGTCAGGAGTAGGCCTCAGCACTACCCAAGAGTGTTTAATTACCCCATACATTACACCAGGAGCAGTCAGGAGTAGGCCTCAGCACTACCCAAGAGTGTATAATTACCCCATACATTACACCAGGAGCAGTCAGGAGTAGGCCTCAGCACTACCCAAGAGTGTTTAATTACCCCATACATTGCACCAGGAGCAGTCAGGAGTAGGCCTCAGCACTACCCAAGAGTGTATAATTACCCCATACATTACACCAGGAGCAGTCAGGAGTAGGCCTCAGCACTACCCAAGAGTGTATAATTACCCCATACATTACACCAGGAGCAGTCAGGAGTAGGCCTCAGAACTACCCAAGAGTGTATAATTACCCCATACATTACACCAGGAGCAGTCAGGAGTAGGCCTCAGCACTACCCAAGAGTGTATAATTACCCCATACATTACACCAGGAGCAGTCAGGAGTAGGCCTCAGCACTACCCAAGAGTGTTTAATTACCCCATACATTACACCAGGAGCAGTCAGGAGTAGGCCTCAGCAGTACCCAAGAGTGTTTAATTACCCCATACATTACACCAGGAGCAGTCAGGAGTAGGCCTCAGCACTACCCAAGAGTGTTTAATTACCCCATACATTACACCAGGAGCAGTCAGGAGTAGGCCTCAGCACTACCCAAGAGTGTTTAATTACCCCATACATTACACCAGGAGCAGTCAGGAGGAGGCCTCAGCACTACCCAAGAGTGTTTAATTACCCCATACATTACACCAGGAGCAGTCAGGAGTAGGCCTCAGCACTACCCAAGAGTGTATAATTACCCCATACATTACACCAGGAGCAGTCAGGAGTAGGCCTCAGCAGTACCCAAGAGTGTTTAATTACCCCATACATTACACCAGGAGTAGTCAGGAGTAGGCCTCAGCAGTACCCAAGAGTGTTTAATTACCCCATACATTACACCAGGAGCAGTCAGGAGTAGGCCTCAGAACTACCCAAGAGTGTATAATTACCCCATACATTACACCAGGAGCAGTCAGGAGTAGGCCTCAGCACTACCCAAGAGTGTTTAATTACCCCATACATTACACCACGAGCAGTCAGGAGTAGGCCTCAGCACTACCCAAGAGTATTTAATTACCCCATACATTACACCAGGTGCAGTCAGGAGTAGGCCTCAGCACTACCCAAGAGTGTATAATTACCCCATACATTACACCAGGAGCAGTCAGGAGTAGGCCTCAGCACTACCCAAGAGTGTTTAATTACCCCATACATTACACCAGGAGCAGTCAGGAGTAGGCCTCAGCACTACCCAAGAGTGTATAATTACCCCATACATTACACCAGGAGCAGTCAGGAGTAGGCCTCAGCACTACCCAAGAGTGTATAATTACCCCATACATTACACCAGGAGTAGTCAGGAGTAGGCCTCAGCAGTACCCAAGAGTGTTTAATTACCCCATACATTACACCAGGAGCAGTCAGGAGTAGGCCTCAGCACTACCCAAGAGTGTTTAATTACCCCATACATTACACCAGGAGCAGTCAGGAGTAGGCCTCAGCAGTACCCAAGAGTGTTTAATTACCCCATACATTACACCAGGAGCAGTCAGGAGTAGGCCTCAGCACTACCCAAGAGTGTATAATTACCCCATACATTATATAGGAGCAGTCAGGAGTAGGCCTCAGCAGTACCCAAGAGTGTATAATTACCCCATACATTGCACCAGGAGCAGTCAGGAGTAGGCCTCAGCACTACCCAAGAGTGTATAATTACCCCATACATTACACCAGGAGCAGTCAGGAGTAGGCCTCAGCAGTACCCAAGAGTGTTTAATTACCCCATACATTACACCAGGAGCAGTCAGGAGTAGGCCTCAGCAGTACCCAAGAGTGTTTAATTACCCCATACATTACACCAGGAGCAGTCAGGAGTAGGCCTCAGCACTACCCAAGAGTGTTTAATTACCCCATACATTACACCAGGAGCAGTCAGGAGTAGGCCTCAGCACTACCCAAGAGTGTTTAATTACCCCATACATTACACCAGGAGCAGTCAGGAGTAGGCCTCAGCACTACCCAAGAGTGTTTAATTACCCCATACATTACACCAGGAGCAGTCAGGAGTAGGCGTCAGCAGTACCCAAGAGTGTTTAATTACCCCATACATTACACCAGGAGCAGTCAGGAGTAGGTCTCAGCACTACCCAAGAGTGTTTAATTACCCCATACATTACACCAGGAGCAGTCAGAAATAGGCCTCAGCACTACCCAAGAGTGTTTAATTACCCCATACATTACACCAGGAGCAGTCAGGAGTAGGCCTCAGCACTACCCAAGAGTGTTTAATTACCCCATACATTACACCAGGAGCAGTCAGGAGTAGGCCTCAGCACTACCCAAGAGTGTATAATTACCCCATACATTACACCAGGAGCAGTCAGGAGTAGGCCTCAGCACTACCCACGAGTGTTTAATTACCCCATACATTACACCAGGAGCAGTCAGGAGTAGGCCTCAGCACTACCCAAGAGTGTTTAATTACCCCATACATTACACCAGGAGCAGTCAGGTGTAGGCCTCAGCACTACCCAAGAGTGTATAATTACCCCATACATTGCACCAGGAGCAGTCAGGTGTAGGCCTCAGCACTACCCAAGAGTGTATAATTACCCCATACATTACACCAGGAGCAGTCAGGAGTAGGCCTCAGCACTACCCAAGAGTGTTTAATTACCCCATACATTACACCAGGAGCAGTCAGGAGTAGGCCTCCGCAGTATCCAAGAGTGTTTAATTACCCCAAACATTACACCAGGAGTAGTCAGGAGTAGGCCTCAGCACTACCCAAGAGTGTTTAATTACCCCATACATTACACCAGGAGCAGTCAGGAGTAGGTCTCAGCACTACCCAAGAGTGTTTAATTACCCCATATATTACACCAGGAGCAGTCAGGAGTAGGCCTCAGCACTACCCAAGAGTGTTTAATTACCCCATATATTACACCAGGAGCAGTCAGGAGTAGGCCTCAGCACTACCCAAGAGTGTATAATTACCCCATACATTACACCAGGAGCAGTTAGGAGTAGGCCTCAGCAGTACCCAAGAGTGTTTAATTACCCCATACATTACACCAGGAGCAGTCAGGAATAGGCCTCAGCACTACCCAAGAGTGTTTAATTACCCCATACATTACACCAGGAGCAGTCAGGAGTAGGCCTCAGCACTACCCAAGAGTGTATAATTACCCCATACATTACACCAGGAGCAGTCAGGAGTAGGCCTCAGCACTACCCAAGAGTGTTTAATTACCCCATACATTACACCAGGAGCAGTCAGGAATAGGCCTCAGCACTACCCAAGAGTGTTTAATTACCCCATACATTACACCAGGAGCAGTCAGGAATAGGCCTCAGCACTACCCAAGAGTGTTTAATTACCCCATACATTACACCAGGAGCAGTCAGGAGTAGGCCTCAGCACTACCCAAGAGTGTTTAATTACCCCATACATTACACCGGGAGCAGTCAGGAGTAGGCATCAGCACTACCCAAGAGTGTATAATTACCCGATACATTACACCAGGAGCAGTCAGGAGTAGGCCTCAGCACTACCCAAGAGTGTTTAATTACCCCATACATTACACCAGGGGCAGTCAGGAGTAGGCCTCAGCACTACCCAAGAGTGTATAATTACCCCATACATTACACCAGGAGCAGTCAGGAGTAGGCCTCAGCAGTACCCAAGAGTGTTTAATTACCCCATACATTACACCAGGGGCAGTCAGGAGTAGGCCTCAGCACTACCCAAGAGTGTATAATTACCCCATACATTACACCAGGAGCAGTCAGGAGTAGGCCTCAGCAGTACCCAAGAGTGTTTAATTACCCCATACATTACACCAGGAGCAGTCAGGAGTAGGCCTCAGCACTACCCAAGAGGCTTTAATAACCCCATACATTGCACCAGGAGCAATCAGGAGTAGGCCTCAGCACTACCCAAGAGTGTTTAATTACCCCATACATTGCACCAGGAGCAGTCAGGAGTAGGCCTCAGCAGTACCCAAGAGTGTTTAATTACCCCATACGTTACACCAGGAGCAGTCAGGAGTAGGCCTCAGCACTACCCAAGAGGCTTTAATAACCCCATACATTGCACCAGGAGCAATCAGGAGTAGGCCTCAGCACTACCCAAGAGTGTTTAATTACCCCATACATTACACCAGGAGCAGTCAGGAGTAGGCCTCAGCAGTACCCAAGAATGTTTAATTACCCCATACATTACACCAGGAGCAGTCAGGAGTAGGCCTCAGCAGTACCCAAGAGTGTTTAATTACCCCATACATTACACCAGGAGCAGTCAGGAGTAGGCCTCAGCAGTACCCAAGAGTGTTTAATTACCCCATACATTACACCAGGAGCAGTCAGGAGTAGGCCTCAGCAGTACACAAGAGTGTTTAATTACCCCATACATTACACCAGGAGCAGTCAGGAGTAGGCCTCAGCAGTACCCAAGAGTGTTTAATTACCCCATACATTACACCAGGAGCAGTCAGGAGTAGGCCTCAGCAGTACCCAAGAGTGTTTAATTACCCCATACATTACACCAGGTGCAGTCAGGAGTAGGCCTCAGCAGTACACAAGAGTGTTTAATTACCCCATACATTACACCAGGAGCAGTCAGGAGTAGGCCTCAGCAGTACCCAAGAGTGTTTAATTACCCCATACATTACACCAGGAGCAGTCAGGAGTAGGCCTCAGCAGTACCCAAGAGTGTTTAATTACCCCATACATTACACCAGGAGCAGTCAGGAGTAGGCCTCAGCACTACCCAAGAGTGTTTAATTACCCCATACATTACACCAGGAGCAGTCAGGAATAGGCCTCAGCACTACCCAAGAGTGTTTAATTACCCCATACATTACACCAGGAGCAGTCAGGAATAGGCCACCGCACTACTCAAGAGTGTTTAATTACCCCATACATTACACCAGGAGCAGTCAGGAATAGGCCTCAGCACTACCCAAGAATGTTTAATTACCCCATACATTACACCAGGAGCAGTCAGGAATAGGCCTCAGCACTACCCAAGAGTGTTTAATTACCCCATACATTACACCAGGAGCAGTCAGGAGTAGGCCTCAGCACTACCCAAGAGTGTTTAATTACCCCATACATTACACCAGGAGCAGTCAGGAGTAGGCCTCAGCACTACCCAAGAGTGTTTAATTACCCCATACATTACACCAGGAGCAGTCAGGAGTAGGCCTCAGCAGTACCCAAGAGTGTTTAATTACCCCATACATTACACCAGGAGCAGTCAGGAGTAGGCCTCAGCAGTACCCAAGAGTGTTTAATTACCCCATACATTACACCCAGGAGCAGTCAGGAGTAGGCCTCAGCACTACCCAAGAGTGTTTAATTACCCCATACATTACACCAGGAGCAGTCAGGAGTAGGCCTCAGCACTACCCAAGAGTGTTTAATTACCCCATACATTACACCAGGAGCAGTCAGGAGTAGGCCTCAGCAGTACCCACGAGTGTATAATTACCCCATACATTGCACCAGGAGCAGTCAGGAGTAGGCCTCAGCAGTACCCACGAGTGTATAATTACCCCCATACATTGCACCAGGAGCAGTCAGGTAGGCCTCAGCAGTACCCACGAGTGTATAATTACCCCATACATTACACCAGGAGCAGTCAGGAGTAGGCCTCAGCAGTACCCAAGAGTGTATAATTACCCCATACATTACACCAGGAGCAGTCAGGAGTAGGCCTCAGCACTACCCAAGAGTGTTTAATTACCCCATACATTACACCAGGAGCAGTCAGGAGTAGGCCTCAGCACTACCCAAGAGTGTTTAATTACCCCATACATTACACCAGGAGCAGTCAGGAGTAGGTCTCAGCAGTACCCAAGAGTGTTTAATTACCCCATACATTACACCAGGAGCAGTCAGGAGTAGGCCTCAGCACTACCCAAGAGTGTATAATTACCCCATACATTGCACCAGGAGCAGTCAGGAGTAGGCCTCAGCAGTACCCAAGAGGCTTTAATAACCCCATACATTGCACCAGGAGCAGTCAGGAGTAGGCCTCAGCACTACCCAAGAGTGTTTAATTACCCCACACATTACACCAGGAGCAGTCAGGAGTAGGCCTCAGCAGTACCCAAGAGTGTTTAATTACCCCATACATTACACCAGGAGCAGTCAGGAGTGGGCCTCAGCACTACCCAAGAGGCTTTAATAACCCCATACATTGCACCAGGAGCAATCAGGAGTAGGCCTCAGCACTACCCAAGAGTGTTTAATTACCCCACACATTACACCAGGAGTAGTCAGGAGTAGGCCTCAGCACTACCCAAGAGTGTTTAATTACCCCATACATTACACCAGGAGCAGTCAGGAGTAGGCCTCAGCACTACCCAAGAGTGTTTAATTACCCCATACATTACACCAGGAGCAGTCAGGAGTAGGCCTCAGCACTACCCAAGAGTGTTTAATTACCCCATACATTACACCAGGAGCAGTCAGGAGTAGGCCTCAGCACTACCCAAGAGTGTTTAATTACCCCATACATTGTATCAGGAGCAGTCAGGAGTAGGTCTCAGCACTACCCAAGAGTGTTTAATTACCCCATACATTACACCAGGAGCAGTCAGGAGTAGGCCTCAGCACTACCCAAGAGTGTTTAATTACCCCATACATTACACCAGGAGCAGTCAGGAGTAGGCCTCAGCACTACCCAAGAGTGTTTAATTACCCCATACATTACACCAGGAGCAGTCAGGAGTAGGCCTCAGCAGTACCCAAGAGTGTTTAATTACCCCATACATTGTATCAGGAGCAGTCAGGAGTAGGTCTCAGCACTACCCAAGAGTGTTTAATTACCCCATATATTACACCAGGAGCAGTCAGGAATAGGCCTCAGCACTACCCAAGAGTGTTTAATTACCCCATACATTACACCAGGAGCAGTCAGGAGTAGGCCTCAGCACTACCCAAGAGTGTATAATTACCCCATACATTACACCAGGAGCAGTCAGGAGTAGGCCACAGCAGTACCCAAGAGTGTTTAATTACCCCATACATTACACCAGGAGCAGTCAGGAGTAGGCCTCAGCACTACCCAAGAGTGTTTAATTACCCCATACATTACACCAGGAGCAGTCAGGAGTAGGCCTCAGCACTACCCAAGAGTGTTTAATTACCCCATACATTACACCAGGAGCAGTCAGGAGTAGGCCTCAGCACTACCCAAGAGTGTATAATTACCCCATACATTACACCAGGAGCAGTCAGGAGTAGGCCTCAGAACTACCCAAGAGTGTATAATTACCCCATACATTACACCAGGAGCAGTCAGGAGTAGGTCTCAGCACTACCCAAGAGTGATTAATTACCCCATACATTGCACCAGGAGCAGTCAGGAGTAGGCCTCAGCAGTACCCAAGAGTGTTTAATTACCCCATACATTACACCAGGAGCAGTCAGGAGTAGGCCTCAGCAGTACCCAAGAGTGTTTAATTACCCCATACATTACACCAGGAGCAGTCAGGAGTAGGCCTCAGCACTACCCAAGAGTGTTTAATTACCACATACATTACACCAGGAGCAGTCAGGAGTAGGCCTCAGCACTACCCAAGAGTGTTTAATTACCCCATACATTACACCTGGAGCAGTCAGGAGTAGGCCTCAGCACTACCCAAGAGTGTATAATTACCCCATACATTACACCAGGAGCAGTCAGGAGTAGGCCTCAGCAGTACCCAAGAGTGTTTAATTACCCCATACATTACACCAGGAGCAGTCAGGAGTAGGCCTCAGCAGTACCCAAGAGTGTTTAATTACCCCATACATTACACCAGGAGCAGTCAGGAGTAGGCCTCAGCACTACCCAAGAGTGTTTAATTACCCCATACATTACACCAGGAGCAGTCAGGAGTAGGCCTCAGCACTACCCAAGAGTGTTTAATTACCCCATACATTACACCAGGAGCAGTCAGGAGTAGGCCTCAGCACTACCCAAGAGTGTTTAATTACCCCATACATTACACCAGGAGCAGTCAGGAGTAGGCGTCAGCAGTACCCAAGAGTGTTTAATTACCCCATACATTACACCAGGAGCAGTCAGGAGTAGGTCTCAGCACTACCCAAGAGTGTTTAATTACCCCATACATTACACCAGGAGCAGTCAGGAGTAGGCCTCAGCACTACCCAAGAGTGTTTAATTACCCCATACATTACACCAGGAGCAGTCAGGAGTAGGCCTCAGCACTACCCAAGAGTGTATAATTACCCCATACATTACACTAGGAGCAGTCAGGAGTAGGCCTCAGCACTACCCAAGAGTGTATAATTACCCCATACATTGCACCAGGAGCAGTCAGGTGTAGGCCTCAGCACTACCCAAGAGTGTATAATTACCCCATACATTACACCAGGAGCAGTCAGGAGTAGGCCTCAGCACTACCCAAGAGTGTTTAATTACCCCATACATTACACCAGGAGCAGTCAGGAGTAGGCCTCAGCAGTATCCAAGAGTGTTTAATTACCCCAAACATTACACCAGGAGTAGTCAGGAGTAGGCCTCAGCACTACCCAAGAGTGTTTAATTACCCCATACATTACACCAGGAGCAGTCAGGAGTAGGTCTCAGCACTACCCAAGAGTGTTTAATTACCCCATATATTACACCAGGAGCAGTCAGGAGTAGGCCTCAGCACTACCCAAGAGTGTTTAATTACCCCATATATTACACCAGGAGCAGTCAGGAGTAGGCCTCAGCACTACCCAAGAGTGTATAATTACCCCATACATTACACCAGGAGCAGTCAGGAGTAGGCCTCAGCAGTACCCAAGAGTGTTTAATTACCCCATACATTACACCAGGAGCAGTCAGGAATAGGCCTCAGCACTACCCAAGAGTGTTTAATTACCCCATACATTACACCAGGAGCAGTCAGGAGTAGGCCTCAGCACTACCCAAGAGTGTATAATTACCCCATACATTACACCAGGAGCAGTCAGGAGTAGGCCTCAGCACTACCCAAGAGTGTTTAATTACCCCATACATTACACCAGGAGCAGTCAGGAATAGGCCTCAGCACTACCCAAGAGTGTTTAATTACCCCATACATTACACCAGGAGCAGTCAGGAGTAGGCCTCAGCACTACCCAAGAGTGTTTAATTACCACATACATTACACCAGGAGCAGTCAGGAGTAGGCCTCAGCACTACCCAAGAGTGTTTAATTACCCCATACATTACACCTGGAGCAGTCAGGAGTAGGCCTCAGCACTACCCAAGAGTGTATAATTACCCCATACATTACACCAGGAGCAGTCAGGAGTAGGCCTCAGCAGTACCCAAGAGTGTTTAATTACCCCATACATTACACCAGGAGCAGTCAGGAGTAGGCCTCAGCACTACCCAAGAGTGTTTAATTACCCCATACATTACACCAGGAGCAGTCAGGAGTAGGCCTCAGCACTACCCAAGAGTGTTTAATTACCCCATACATTACACCAGGAGCAGTCAGGAGTAGGCCTCAGCACTACCCAAGAGTGTTTAATTACCCCATACATTACACCAGGAGCAGTCAGGAGTAGGCGTCAGCAGTACCCAAGAGTGTTTAATTACCCCATACATTACACCAGGAGCAGTCAGGAGTAGGTCTCAGCACTACCCAAGAGTGTTTAATTACCCCATACATTACACCAGGAGCAGTCAGGAATAGGCCTCAGCACTACCCAAGAGTGTTTAATTACCCCATACATTACACCAGGAGCAGTCAGGAGTAGGCCTCAGCACTACCCAAGAGTGTTTAATTACCCCATACATTACACCAGGAGCAGTCAGGAGTAGGCCTCAGCACTACCCAAGAGTGTATAATTACCCCATACATTACACCAGGAGCAGTCAGGAGTAGGCCTCAGCACTACCCACGAGTGTTTAATTACCCCATACATTACACCAGGAGCAGTCAGGAGTAGGCCTCAGCACTACCCAAGAGTGTTTAATTACCCCATACATTACACCAGGAGCAGTCAGGAGTAGGCCTCAGCACTACCCAAGAGTGTATAATTACCCCATACATTGCACCAGGAGCAGTCAGGTGTAGGCCTCAGCACTACCCAAGAGTGTATAATTACCCCATACATTACACCAGGAGCAGTCAGGAGTAGGCCTCAGCACTACCCAAGAGTGTTTAATTACCCCATACATTACACCAGGAGCAGTCAGGAGTAGGCCTCAGCAGTATCCAAGAGTGTTTAATTACCCCAAACATTACACCAGGAGTAGTCAGGAGTAGGCCTCAGCACTACCCAAGAGTGTTTAATTACCCCATACATTACACCAGGAGCAGTCAGGAGTAGGTCTCAGCACTACCCAAGAGTGTTTAATTACCCCATATATTACACCAGGAGCAGTCAGGAGTAGGCCTCAGCACTACCCAAGAGTGTTTAATTACCCCATATATTACACCAGGAGCAGTCAGGAGTAGGCCTCAGCACTACCCAAGAGTGTATAATTACCCCATACATTACACCAGGAGCAGTCAGGAGTAGGCCTCAGCAGTACCCAAGAGTGTTTAATTACCCCATACATTACACCAGGAGCAGTCAGGAATAGGCCTCAGCACTACCCAAGAGTGTTTAATTACCCCATACATTACACCAGGAGCAGTCAGGAGTAGGCCTCAGCACTACCCAAGAGTGTATAATTACCCCATACATTACACCAGGAGCAGTCAGGAGTAGGCCTCAGCACTACCCAAGAGTGTTTAATTACCCCATACATTACACCAGGAGCAGTCAGGAATAGGCCTCAGCACTACCCAAGAGTGTTTAATTACCCCATACATTACACCAGGAGCAGTCAGGAATAGGCCTCAGCACTACCCAAGAGTGTTTAATTACCCCATACATTACACCAGGAGCAGTCAGGAGTAGGCCTCAGCACTACCCAAGAGTGTTTAATTACCCCATACATTACACCGGGAGCAGTCAGGAGTAGGCATCAGCACTACCCAAGAGTGTATAATTACCCGATACATTACACCAGGAGCAGTCAGGAGTAGGCCTCAGCACTACCCAAGAGTGTTTAATTACCCCATACATTACACCAGGGGCAGTCAGGAGTAGGCCTCAGCACTACCCAAGAGTGTATAATTACCCCATACATTACACCAGGAGCAGTCAGGAGTAGGCCTCAGCAGTACCCAAGAGTGTTTAATTACCTCATACATTATACCAGGAGCAGTCAGGAGTAGGCCTCAGCAGTACCCAAGAGTGTTTAATTACCCCATACATTACACCAGGAGCAGTCAGGAGTAGGCCTCAGCACTACCCAAGAGTGTTTAATTACCCCATACATTACACCAGGAGCAGTCAGGAGTAGGCCTCAGCACTACCCAAGAGTGTATAATTACCCCATACATTACACCAGGAGCAGTCAGGAGTAGGCCTCAGCACTACCCAAGAGTGTTTAATTACCCCATACATTACACCAGGAGCAGTCAGGAGTAGGCCTCAGCACTACCCAAGAGTGTTTAATTACCCCATACATTACACCAGGAGCAGTCAGGAGTAGGCCTCAGCACTACCCAAGAGTGTTTAATTACCCCATACATTACACCAGGAGCAGTCAGGAGTAGGCCTCAGCACTACCCAAGAGTGTTTAATTACCCCATACATTACACCAGGAGCAGTCAGGAGTAGGTCTCAGCAGTACCCAAGAGTGTTTAATTACCCCATACATTACGACAGGAGCAGTCAGGAGTAGGCCTCAGCAGTACCCAAGAGGCTTTAATAACCCCATACATTGCACCAGGAGCAGTCAGGAGTAGGCCTCAGCAGTACCCAAGAGTGTTTAATTACCCCATACATTACACCAGGAGCAGTCAGGAGTAGGCCTCAGCACTACCCAAGAGGCTTTAATAACCCCATACATTGCACCAGGAGCAATCAGGAGTAGGCCTCAGCACTACCCAAGAGTGTTTAATTACCCCATACATTGCACCAGGAGCAGTCAGGAGTAGGCCTCAGCAGTACCCAAGAGTGTTTAATTACCCCATACGTTACACCAGGAGCAGTCAGGAGTAGGCCTCAGCACTACCCAAGAGGCTTTAATAACCCCATACATTGCACCAGGAGCAATCAGGAGTAGGCCTCAGCACTACCCAAGAGTGTTTAATTACCCCATACATTACACCAGGAGCAGTCAGGAGTAGGCCTCAGCAGTACCCAAGAATGTTTAATTACCCCATACATTACACCAGGAGCAGTCAGGAGTAGGCCTCAGCAGTACACAAGAGTGTTTAATTACCCCATACATTACACCAGGAGCAGTCAGGAGTAGGCCTCAGCAGTACCCAAGAGTGTTTAATTACCCCATACATTACACCAGGAGCAGTCAGGAGTAGGCCTCAGCAGTACCCAAGAGTGTTTAATTACCCCATACATTACACCAGGAGCAGTCAGGAGTAGGCCTCAGCACTACCCAAGAGTGTTTAATTACCCCATACATTACACCAGGAGCAGTCAGGAGTAGGCCTCAGCACTACCCAAGAGTGTTTAATTACCCCATACATTACACCAGGAGCAGTCAGGAGTAGGCCTCAGCACTACCCAAGAGTGTATAATTACCCCATACATTGCACCAGGAGCAGTCAGGAGTAGGCCTCAGCACTACCCAAGAGTGTTTAATTACCCCATACATTACACCAGGAGCAGTCAGGAGTAGGCCTCAGCACTACCCAAGAGTGTTTAATTACCCCATACATTACACCAGGAGCAGTCAGGAGTAGGCCTCAGCACTACCCAAGAGTGTATAATTACCCCATACATTACACTAGGAGCAGTCAGGAGTAGGCCTCAGCAGTACCCAAGAGTGTATAATTACCCCATACATTACACCAGGAGCAGTCAGGAGTAGGCCTCAGCACTACCCAAGAGTGTTTAATTACCCCATACATTACACCAGGAGCAGTCAGGAGTAGGCCTCAGCACTACCCAAGAGTGTTTAATTACCCCATACATTACACCAGGAGCAGTCAGGAGTAGGCCTCAGCAATACCCAAGAGTGTTTAATTACCCCATACATTACACCAGGAGCAGTCAGGAGTAGGTCTTAGCACTACCCAAGAGTGTATAATTACCCCATACATTACACCAGGAGCAGTCAGGAGTAGGCCTCAGCAGTACCCAAGAGTGTTTAATTACCTCATACATTACACCAGGAGCAGTCAGGAGTAGGCCACAGCAGTACCCAAGAGTGTTTAATTACCCCATACATTACACCAGGAGCAGTCAGGAGTAGGCCTCAGCAGTACCCAAGAGTGTTTAATTACCCCATACATTACACCAGGAGCAGTCAGGAGTAGGCCTCAGCACTACCCAAGAGTGTATAATTACCCCATACATTACACCAGGAGCAGTCAGGAGTAGGCCTCAGCACTACCCAAGAGTGTTTAATTACCCCATACATTACACCAGGAGCAGTCAGGAGTAGGCCTCAGCACTACCCAAGAGTGTATAATTACCCCATACATTACACCAGGAGCAGTCAGGAGTAGGCCTCAGCACTACCCAAGAGTGTTTAATTACCCCATACATTGCACCAGGAGCAGTCAGGAGTAGGCCTCAGCACTACCCAAGAGTGTATAATTACCCCATACATTACACCAGGAGCAGTCAGGAGTAGGCCTCAGCACTACCCAAGAGTGTATAATTACCCCATACATTACACCAGGAGCAGTCAGGAGTAGGCCTCAGAACTACCCAAGAGTGTATAATTACCCCATACATTACACCAGGAGCAGTCAGGAGTAGGCCTCAGCACTACCCAAGAGTGTATAATTACCCCATACATTACACCAGGAGCAGTCAGGAGTAGGCCTCAGCACTACCCAAGAGTGTTTAATTACCCCATACATTACACCAGGAGCAGTCAGGAGTAGGCCTCAACACTACCCAAGAGTGTTTAATTACCCCATACATTACACCAGGAGCAGTCAGGAGTAGGCCTCAGCAGTACCCAAGAGTGTTTAATTACCCCATACATTACACCAGGAGCAGTCAGGAGTAGGCCTCAGCACTACCCAAGAGTGTTTAATTACCCCATACATTACACCAGGAGCAGTCAGGAGTAGGCCTCAGCACTACCCAAGAGTGTTTAATTACCCCATACATTACACCAGGAGCAGTCAGGAGGAGGCCTCAGCACTACCCAAGAGTGTTTAATTAC
Source organism: Hyla sarda (assembly GCF_029499605.1). NCBI lineage: Eukaryota > Metazoa > Chordata > Amphibia > Anura > Hylidae > Hyla > Hyla sarda. Next base: position 101,010 of record NC_079194.1, read on the forward strand.
CCCATACATTACACCAGGAGCAGTCAGGAGTAGGCCTCAGCACTACCCAAGAGTGTATAATTACCCCATACATTACACCAGGAGCAGTCAGGAGTAGGCCTCAGCAGTACCCAAGAGTGTTTAATTACCCCATACATTACACCAGGAGTAGTCAGGAGTAGGCCTCAGCAGTACCCAAGAGTGTTTAATTACCCCATACATTACACCAGGAGCAGTCAGGAGTAGGCCTCAGAACTACCCAAGAGTGTATAATTACCCCATACATTACACCAGGAGCAGTCAGGAGTAGGCCTCAGCACTACCCAAGAGTGTTTAATTACCCCATACATTACACCACGAGCAGTCAGGAGTAGGCCTCAGCACTACCCAAGAGTATTTAATTACCCCATACATTACACCAGGTGCAGTCAGGAGTAGGCCTCAGCACTACCCAAGAGTGTATAATTACCCCATACATTACACCAGGAGCAGTCAGGAGTAGGCCTCAGCACTACCCAAGAGTGTTTAATTACCCCATACATTACACCAGGAGCAGTCAGGAGTAGGCCTCAGCACTACCCAAGAGTGTATAATTACCCCATACATTACACCAGGAGCAGTCAGGAGTAGGCCTCAGCACTACCCAAGAGTGTATAATTACCCCATACATTACACCAGGAGTAGTCAGGAGTAGGCCTCAGCAGTACCCAAGAGTGTTTAATTACCCCATACATTACACCAGGAGCAGTCAGGAGTAGGCCTCAGCACTACCCAAGAGTGTTTAATTACCCCATACATTACACCAGGAGCAGTCAGGAGTAGGCCTCAGCAGTACCCAAGAGTGTTTAATTACCCCATACATTACACCAGGAGCAGTCAGGAGTAGGCCTCAGCACTACCCAAGAGTGTATAATTACCCCATACATTATATAGGAGCAGTCAGGAGTAGGCCTCAGCAGTACCCAAGAGTGTATAATTACCCCATACATTGCACCAGGAGCAGTCAGGAGTAGGCCTCAGCACTACCCAAGAGTGTATAATTACCCCATACATTACACCAGGAGCAGTCAGGAGTAGGCCTCAGCAGTACCCAAGAGTGTTTAATTACCCCATACATTACACCAGGAGCAGTCAGGAGTAGGCCTCAGCAGTACCCAAGAGTGTTTAATTACCCCATACATTACACCAGGAGCAGTCAGGAGTAGGCCTCAGCACTACCCAAGAGTGTTTAATTACCCCATACATTACACCAGGAGCAGTCAGGAGTAGGCCTCAGCACTACCCAAGAGTGTTTAATTACCCCATACATTACACCAGGAGCAGTCAGGAGTAGGCCTCAGCACTACCCAAGAGTGTTTAATTACCCCATACATTACACCAGGAGCAGTCAGGAGTAGGCGTCAGCAGTACCCAAGAGTGTTTAATTACCCCATACATTACACCAGGAGCAGTCAGGAGTAGGTCTCAGCACTACCCAAGAGTGTTTAATTACCCCATACATTACACCAGGAGCAGTCAGAAATAGGCCTCAGCACTACCCAAGAGTGTTTAATTACCCCATACATTACACCAGGAGCAGTCAGGAGTAGGCCTCAGCACTACCCAAGAGTGTTTAATTACCCCATACATTACACCAGGAGCAGTCAGGAGTAGGCCTCAGCACTACCCAAGAGTGTATAATTACCCCATACATTACACCAGGAGCAGTCAGGAGTAGGCCTCAGCACTACCCACGAGTGTTTAATTACCCCATACATTACACCAGGAGCAGTCAGGAGTAGGCCTCAGCACTACCCAAGAGTGTTTAATTACCCCATACATTACACCAGGAGCAGTCAGGTGTAGGCCTCAGCACTACCCAAGAGTGTATAATTACCCCATACATTGCACCAGGAGCAGTCAGGTGTAGGCCTCAGCACTACCCAAGAGTGTATAATTACCCCATACATTACACCAGGAGCAGTCAGGAGTAGGCCTCAGCACTACCCAAGAGTGTTTAATTACCCCATACATTACACCAGGAGCAGTCAGGAGTAGGCCTCAGCAGTATCCAAGAGTGTTTAATTACCCCAAACATTACACCAGGAGTAGTCAGGAGTAGGCCTCAGCACTACCCAAGAGTGTTTAATTACCCCATACATTACACCAGGAGCAGTCAGGAGTAGGTCTCAGCACTACCCAAGAGTGTTTAATTACCCCATATATTACACCAGGAGCAGTCAGGAGTAGGCCTCAGCACTACCCAAGAGTGTTTAATTACCCCATATATTACACCAGGAGCAGTCAGGAGTAGGCCTCAGCACTACCCAAGAGTGTATAATTACCCCATACATTACACCAGGAGCAGTTAGGAGTAGGCCTCAGCAGTACCCAAGAGTGTTTAATTACCCCATACATTACACCAGGAGCAGTCAGGAATAGGCCTCAGCACTACCCAAGAGTGTTTAATTACCCCATACATTACACCAGGAGCAGTCAGGAGTAGGCCTCAGCACTACCCAAGAGTGTATAATTACCCCATACATTACACCAGGAGCAGTCAGGAGTAGGCCTCAGCACTACCCAAGAGTGTTTAATTACCCCATACATTACACCAGGAGCAGTCAGGAATAGGCCTCAGCACTACCCAAGAGTGTTTAATTACCCCATGCATTACACCAGGAGCAGTCAGGAATAGGCCTCAGCACTACCCAAGAGTGTTTAATTACCCCATACATTACACCAGGAGCAGTCAGGAGTAGGCCTCAGCACTACCCAAGAGTGTTTAATTACCCCATACATTACACCGGGAGCAGTCAGGAGTAGGCATCAGCACTACCCAAGAGTGTATAATTACCCGATACATTACACCAGGAGCAGTCAGGAGTAGGCCTCAGCACTACCCAAGAGTGTTTAATTACCCCATACATTACACCAGGGGCAGTCAGGAGTAGGCCTCAGCACTACCCAAGAGTGTATAATTACCCCATACATTACACCAGGAGCAGTCAGGAGTAGGCCTCAGCAGTACCCAAGAGTGTTTAATTACCTCATACATTACACCAGGAGCAGTCAGGAGTAGGCCTCAGCACTACCCAAGAGGCTTTAATAACCCCATACATTGCACCAGGAGCAATCAGGAGTAGGCCTCAGCACTACCCAAGAGTGTTTAATTACCCCATACATTGCACCAGGAGCAGTCAGGAGTAGGCCTCAGCAGTACCCAAGAGTGTTTAATTACCCCATACGTTACACCAGGAGCAGTCAGGAGTAGGCCTCAGCACTACCCAAGAGGCTTTAATAACCCCATACATTGCACCAGGAGCAATCAGGAGTAGGCCTCAGCACTACCCAAGAGTGTTTAATTACCCCATACATTACACCAGGAGCAGTCAGGAGTAGGCCTCAGCAGTACCCAAGAATGTTTAATTACCCCATACATTACACCAGGAGCAGTCAGGAGTAGGCCTCAGCAGTACACAAGAGTGTTTAATTACCCCATACATTACACCAGGAGCAGTCAGGAGTAGGCCTCAGCAGTACCCAAGAGTGTTTAATTACCCCATACATTACACCAGGAGCAGTCAGGAGTAGGCCTCAGCAGTACCCAAGAGTGTTTAATTACCCCATACATTACACCAGGAGCAGTCAGGAGTAGGCCTCAGCACTACCCAAGAGTGTTTAATTACCCCATACATTACACCAGGAGCAGTCAGGAGTAGGCCTCAGCACTACCCAAGAGTGTTTAATTACCCCATACATTACACCAGGAGCAGTCAGGAGTAGGCCTCAGCACTACCCAAGAGTGTATAATTACCCCATACATTGCACCAGGAGCAGTCAGGAGTAGGCCTCAGCACTACCCAAGAGTGTTTAATTACCCCATACATTACACCAGGAGCAGTCAGGAGTAGGCCTCAGCAATACCCAAGAGTGTTTAATTACCCCATACATTACACCAGGAGCAGTCAGGAGTAGGTCTTAGCACTACCCAAGAGTGTATAATTACCCCATACATTACACCAGGAGCAGTCAGGAGTAGGCCTCAGCAGTACCCAAGAGTGTTTAATTACCTCATACATTACACCAGGAGCAGTCAGGAGTAGGCCACAGCAGTACCCAAGAGTGTTTAATTACCCCATACATTACACCAGGAGCAGTCAGGAGTAGGCCTCAGCAGTACCCAAGAGTGTTTAATTACCCCATACATTACACCAGGAGCAGTCAGGAGTAGGCCTCAGCACTACCCAAGAGTGTATAATTACCCCATACATTACACCAGGAGCAGTCAGGAGTAGGCCTCAGCACTACCCAAGAGTGTTTAATTACCCCATACATTACACCAGGAGCAGTCAGGAGTAGGCCTCAGCACTACCCAAGAGTGTATAATTACCCCATACATTACACCAGGAGCAGTCAGGAGTAGGCCTCAGCACTACCCAAGAGTGTTTAATTACCCCATACATTACACCAGGAGCAGTCAGGAGTAGGCCTCAGCACTACCCAAGAGTGTATAATTACCCCATACATTACACCAGGAGCAGTCAGGAGTAGGCCTCAGCACTACCCAAGAGTGTATAATTACCCCATACATTACACCAGGAGCAGTCAGGAGTAGGCCTCAGAACTACCCAAGAGTGTATAATTACCCCATACATTACACCAGGAGCAGTCAGGAGTAGGCCTCAGCACTACCCAAGAGTGTATAATTACCCCATACATTACACCAGGAGCAGTCAGGAGTAGGCCTCAGCACTACCCAAGAGTGTTTAATTACCCCATACATTACACCAGGAGCAGTCAGGAGTAGGCCTCAACACTACCCAAGAGTGTTTAATTACCCCATACATTACACCAGGAGCAGTCAGGAGTAGGCCTCAGCAGTACCCAAGAGTGTTTAATTACCCCATACATTACACCAGGAGCAGTCAGGAGTAGGCCTCAGCACTACCCAAGAGTGTTTAATTACCCCATACATTACACCAGGAGCAGTCAGGAGTAGGCCTCAGCACTACCCAAGAGTGTTTAATTACCCCATACATTACACCAGGAGCAGTCAGGAGGAGGCCTCAGCACTACCCAAGAGTGTTTAATTACCCCATACATTACACCAGGAGCAGTCAGGAGTAGGCCTCAGCACTACCCAAGAGTGTATAATTACCCCATACATTACACCAGGAGCAGTCAGGAGTAGGCCTCAGCAGTACCCAAGAGTGTTTAATTACCCCATACATTACACCAGGAGCAGTCAGGAGTAGGCCTCAGCACTACCCAAGAGTGTTTAATTACCCCATACATTACACCAGGAGCAGTCAGGAGTAGGCCTCAGAACTACCCAAGAGTGTATAATTACCCCATACATTACACCAGGAGCAGTCAGGAGTAGGCCTCAGCACTACCCAAGAGTGTTTAATTACCCCATACATTACACCAGGAGCAGTCAGGAGTAGGCCTCAGCACTACCCAAGAGTATTTAATTACCCCATACATTACACCAGGTGCAGTCAGGAGTAGGCCTCAGCACTACCCAAGAGTGTATAATTACCCCATACATTACACCAGGAGCAGTCAGGAGTAGGCCTCAGCACTACCCAAGAGTGTTTAATTACCCCATACATTACACCAGGAGCAGTCAGGAGTAGGCCTCAGCACTACCCAAGAGTGTATAATTACCCCATACATTACACCAGGAGCAGTCAGGAGTAGGCCTCAGCACTACCCAAGAGTGTATAATTACCCCATACATTACACCAGGAGTAGTCAGGAGTAGGCCTCAGCAGTACCCAAGAGTGTTTAATTACCCCATACATTACACCAGGAGCAGTCAGGAGTAGGCCTCAGCACTACCCAAGAGTGTTTAATTACCCCATACATTACACCAGGAGCAGTCAGGAGTAGGCCTCAGCACTACCCAAGAGTGTTTAATTACCCCATACATTACACCAGGAGCAGTCAGGAGTAGGCCTCAGCAGTACCCAAGAGTGTATAATTACCCCATACATTGCACCAGGAGCAGTCAGGAGTAGGCCTCAGCACTACCCAAGAGTGTTTAATTACCCCATACATTACACCAGGAGCAGTCAGGAGTAGGCCTCAGCACTACCCAAGAGTGTATAATTACCCCATACATTACACCAGGAGCAGTCAGGAGTAGGCCTCAGCACTACCCAAGAGTGTTTAATTACCCCATACATTGCACCAGGAGCAGTCAGGAGTAGGCCTCAGCACTACCCAAGAGTGTTTAATTACCCCATACATTACACCAGGAGCAGTCAGGAGTAGGCCTCAGCACTACCCAAGAGTGTTTAATTACCCAATACATTGCACCAGGAGCAGTCAGGAGTAGGCCTCAGCACTACCCAAGAGTGTTTAATTACCCCATACATTACACCAGGAGCAGTCAGGAGTAGGCCTCAGCACTACCCAAGAGTGTTTAATTACCCCATACATTACACCAGGAGCAGTCAGGAGTAGGCCTCAGCAGTACCCAAGAGTGTTTAATTACCCCATACATTACACCAGGTGCAGTCAGGAGTAGGCCTCAGCACTACCCAAGAGTGTTTAATTACCCAATACATTGCACCAGGAGCAGTCAGGAGTAGGCCTCAGCAGTACCCAAGAGGCTTTAATAACCCCTTACCTTGCCTGATCAATTGCGAGATCGAGCAATAACAGGTGTGTTATGGCTTCAGATGTCTTGGGCCGCAGCCGCGCTCCACTGAACAGATTAGCGTCTTTCTATATTTCAAGGACAGGTGCGTGTTGCACGCTGAAACCAGTTTGTGATAGGGATCTGTGATTGCAATTATTTAACCTTAAAACGAGGAATTACCAGTAAGTGAAGGTCATAAGCTGGCGTTTATTAAGTCCCTGCCCTTTGTACAAACCGCCCGTCGCTATAAGCGATTGGATTAGTTAGTGAGTTGGTTAGTGAGGTCCTCGGATCGGCCCAGGCGGGGTAGGAGAAGGCCCTGGCAGAGCGCCGAGAATTTAACGATCATTGTTGAAATTTGCATTAAGCATGTATTTAGCTACTGCTAAACATCCAAAAATTAAAGGCCAGAGGCACCAGGGAGGCAAGTAGTTCCTGAAAGACACAGAATGAGTCTGGAGCATGCATTTGCAGTACCCAAGAGGTTTTCATAACCCCTTACCTTTATAGATCAATGTTTACATTTGCATTAAGCATGTATTTAGCTACTGCTAAACTTCAAAAAATTATAGGCCCAAGGCCAGAAGCTTCAGTTTTCCCCATATTAGGAGCATAGTTGTCCCCCAGATTAGGCACCATAGATGTCCCCCAGATTAGGACCATAGTCGTCCCCCAGATTAGGCAGCATAGATGTCCCCCAGATTAGGCAGCATAGTTGTCCCCCAATCAGCGCGGGTCGGTCAGAGCCAATCAAAGGGCCGTATGTGTCAAGCGGGCCGTACAATCCCCAGGTCTGCCCCAGAGGGTTTCATAACCAACCACAATAGAGAAAATTTTGTTGTAGGAGCATGGTCAATCTACTCAGACCCATCTGTCATTGGTGGCTGGAAATCCTGGCAGATCCATCCCTGATTCATCTTGACAAACGTCAGTCTCTCCACATTTTTAGTGGACAGACAAGTTCGCCTTGGGGTGACTATGGCCCCGGCCGCACTAAACACCCGCTCTGATGGCACACTACTGACTACCTGCCTCCATCTCCACTGCATACTGCCACGGTGTGTCTGGGTCCTCTGTCTCGCCTCCCTCGTAATAACCCTCCAACCCCTCTGGCTGCTCCTGCTCCTCCCCTCCTGTCCAATGACCAGAAACACCGGCCATCTCATCCACCGTAAACTGTGCTCCGCTCTGCCCCTCATCATCCTCCTCCAGTTCATCCCCCACAGGACTCATGTAGCCTTCTGATGTAGGTGCAATGTCTCCATTGCCGTGACCAGCCATGTTTTCAATCATTTTTTGGAGTAAATGTAGGAGTGGAATTACATCGTTCATGGCGTAATTCGAGCGACTAACAAATAATGTGGCTTCCTCAAAGGGCCTCAGCAAACGTCAGGTGTCACGTATGAGCTGCCACTCGTTCACATTGAAGTTACACAGGGGAGTACTCCTATCTGCTTGTATCAACAAAAAATCGGTGATGGCTTTTCTTTGTTCGTATAGTCTGTCCAACATGTGGAGGGTGGAATTCCAACGTGTGGCAACGTCACAAATGAAACTATGTTGTGGGATACCGTTCTGACGCTGCAGCTCAAACAAAGTGTGCTTGGCGGTGTACGAGTGGCTGAAGTGCATGCACAGTTTCCTTGCCATTGTCAGGACGTCTTGCAAATGGGGTGAAGACTTGATGAACTTCTTGACAACCAGATTCAACACGTGTGCCATGCAGGGCGAATGGTTCACACTTCCTTGTTGCAGCGCGGACACAATGTTCTTCCCATTGTCGGTCACCATGGTTCCCATTTCCAGATTTCGTGGAGTAAGCCATACTCGGATTTCTTCCCTAATGAACTTCAGCAGTTCCTCCCGTGTGTGACTCCGTTCGCCAAGGCAAACCATGTGAAGAACGACTTGACACCGCTGTGCCCTACACACGTGGTACGATGAAGGGCCACCAAGATTTGGCTGTGCAGTGGAGGCCGAGGACACGGTGGAGGATGAGGATGCGGCTTCACACACTGTAACAGGACCAACTGCCTGGGAGCGAGAGCGTGGAGGAGGAAGCGGTGTTACCTGTCCAAGTTGCTGTTGTGGCTGTGCAGGAACAACATTTACCCAGTGGGCCGTAAAAGACATATATTGTCCCTGCCCGTAGTTAAGGCTCCAGACGTCGGCGCTGCCGTGCACTTTTGAACACACCGACAGGCTCAAGGACTGGCCCACCTTCTCTTGTACAAACTTATGCAGGGCTGGTACTGCCTTCTTCGCAAAGAAATGACGGCTTGGGACTCTCCACCTCGGCTCGGCACAAGCCATCAATTCCCTGAAAGCTGCAGAGTCCACCAGTTGGAAAGGGAGGGACTGCAACACCAGCAACTTGGACAGGAGCACATTCAACTTCTGCGTCGTTGGATGAGTGGGCGCACACTGTTGTCTCTTGGACATGGCTTCGACGATTGATTGTTGGCGGAATGGCTGACTACGAGCGGAGGAAACAGGAGCGCAAGTAGGAGGGTTTGACACAATGCTCCCTTCGGCTGGGGTGGTGGAGCCTTGGCTGGATGACGGAGGGAGCGGATTGCCACTGGGTGATGCGGCAGGCTAGACCACTACCTCGGAGCCACGGTTGTCCCAGGCCGCTTTATGGTGGCGAATCATGTGTTGACGCAGGGCCGTGGTGCCGAGATTGGGAGCCTGGCCACGCTTCACTTTCTATCCACAGATTTTGCATGTGACTACGCTAAGGTCCTCCGGATTCTTTATGAAGAACAACCACACCGCAGAGTAGCTGATTTTTCCACCCGTAGTTCGCACTATTTCACTGCTATTGGCGCCGTCTCTAGGAACCCCTGTTCCACTACCTTCCTGAATGGTAGCCTGCCGCGAAGCAGGTTGTTACGCCGAGCGCTCCGGGTCCCCGTTCCTCCCCGGAGCGCCCGCCTCATCCTCGTTGCTGCAGCGCCCCGGTCAGATCCACTGACCGGGTGCGCTGCGGTCCCGCCTCCAGCCGGGATGCGATTCGCGATGCGGGTGGCGCCCGCTCGCGATACGCACCCCGGTCCCCGTACCTGACTCGCTCTCCGTCGGTCCTGTCCCGGCGCGCGCGGCCCCGCTCCCTAGGGCGCGCGCGCGCCGGGTCTCTGCGATTTAAAGGGCCAGTGCACCTATGATGGTGCCTGGCCCAATCTTCCAATTAGCTTAATTAGTTTCCACCTGTGCACTTCCCTATATCACCTCACTTCCCCTGCACTCCCTTGCCGGATCTTGTTGCACTTGTGCCTAGTGAAAGCGTTCCCTTGTTTGTTCCTAGCCCGTGTTCCTGACCTCCTGCCGTTGCCCCTGACTACGATCCTTGCCGCCTGCCCCCGACCTTCTGCTACGTCCGACCTTGCTTCTGCCTACTCCCTTGTACCTCGCCTATCTTCAGCAGTCAGAGAGGTGAGCCGTTGCTAGTGGATACGACCTGGTCACTACCGCCGCAGCAAGACCATCCCGCTTTGCGGCGGGCTCTGGTGAAAACCAGTAGTGACTTAGAACCGGTCCACTAGCACGGTCCTCGCCATCCCTCTCTGGCACAGAGGATCCACCTCCTGCCAGCCGGCATCGTGACAGTAGATCCGGCCATGGATCCCGCTGAAGTTCCTCTGCCAGTTGTCGCCGACCTCACCACGGTGATTGCCCAGCAAGCCCAACAGATTGCCCAGCAAGCCCAACGGATTGCCCAGCGAAATCACCAGCTGGCATACTTGACCACCGTGACACTGCAACTTCAGTCACAGATACAGCAGCTGCTGCCACAGACACAGCAGCTACAACAACCATCTCCTCCGCCGGCTCCTGCAACTCCTCCGCAGCAACCGGCCGCTCCTAACCCCTGCTTGTCCCTGCCGGACAAATTTGATGGGGTCCGCAATGATCCTGCCACAGCCACAGTCCAGTCCTACTTCGCTGAGGTCCGTGGTGTCTTCGAGGAGCCTGCCCGAGCCTCTTCTGCCAAGACTGCCCTGCTGAACCTGGTCCAGGGTGTTTCTTCCGTTGGCGAGTACGCCATTCAGTTCCGTGCTCTTGCTTCCGAGTTGTCCTGCAATAGTGAGATTCTCTGCGCGACCTTTAAAAAAGGCCTATCCAGCAACATTAAAGATGTTCTGGCCGCACGAGAAACTCCTGCTAACCTGCATGAACTCATTCATCTTGCCACTCGCATTGACATGCGTTCTTCCGGATGGCGTCTGGAGCTCCGCCTGGATATGGACTTTGTTCGCACGAGGCGTTTTTTCTCCCCGGCTCCTCTCTCCTCTGGTCCTCTGCAATCCGTTCCTGTGCTTCTCGCCGCGGAGGCTATGCAAGTTGACCGGTCTCGCTTGACACCTCAAGAGAGGACACGACGCCGCATGGAGAATCTTTGCCTGTACTATGCCGGTACCGAACACTTCCTGAAGGATTGTCCTATCCGTCCTCCCCGCCTGGAAAGACGTACGCTGACTCCGCACAAAGGTGACACAGTTCTTGATGTCAACTCTGCTTCTCCACGCCTTACTGTGCCTGTGCGGATATCTGCCTCTACCTTCTCCTTCTCTACTATGGTCTTCTTGGATTCCGGATCTGCAGGAAAAAATTTTTTGGCCTCTCTTATCAACAGGTTCTACGTCCCTGTGACCAGTCTCGCCAGACCCCTCTACATCTATTGTATTAACAATAAAAGATTGGACTGTCTCATGCGTTTCCGCACAGAACCCCTCCTAATGTGCATCGGACCTCATCACGGAAAAATTGACTTTTTTTTCCTCAGGTTCTTTGGCCCCAAGAAGAGGGGGAGACCCAAGGGGGGGGGGTACTGTTACGCCGAGCGCTCCGGGTCCCCGTTCCTCCCCGGAGCGCCCGCCTCATCCTCGTTGCTGCAGCGCCCCGGTCAGATCCACTGACCGGGTGCGCTGCGGTCCCGCCTCCAGCCGGGATGCGATTCGCGATGCGGGTGGCGCCCGCTCGCGATACGCACCCCGGTCCCCGTACCTGACTCGCTCTCCGTCGGTCCTGTCCCGGCGCGCGCGGCCCCGCTCCCTAGGGCGCGCGCGCGCCGGGTCTCTGCGATTTAAAGGGCCAGTGCACCTATGATGGTGCCTGGCCCAATCTTCCAATTAGCTTAATTAGTTTCCACCTGTGCACTTCCCTATATCACCTCACTTCCCCTGCACTCCCTTGCCGGATCTTGTTGCACTTGTGCCTAGTGAAAGCGTTCCCTTGTTTGTTCCTAGCCCGTGTTCCTGACCTCCTGCCGTTGCCCCTGACTACGATCCTTGCCGCCTGCCCCCGACCTTCTGCTACGTCCAACCTTGCTTCTGCCTACTCCCTTGTACCTCGCCTATCTTCAGCAGTCAGAGAGGTGAGCCGTTGCTAGTGGATACGACCTGGTCACTACCGCCGCAGCAAGACCATCCCGCTTTGCGGCGGGCTCTGGTGAAAACCAGTAGTGACTTAGAACCGGTCCACTAGCACGGTCCTCGCCATCCCTCTCTGGCACAGAGGATCCACCTCCTGCCAGCCGGCATCGTGACACAGGTGGTCTTCCCCTGGCACGTTAGGCTCCTGAATTTCCACTACTGCCACCACCACGCTGATTGCCAACCGTGCTACCGCCTTGCTGCCTCATAGACAAAGAGCAAATCTCTTCTCCTGGTGATGATGAAGCCCCGGCTTCTGCACCCGGCTCCCAATTGCGATCGGCTTCATCATCATCAAAAGATGTGTGCACGTCACTGATGTCCTCTTCGTGTTCCACAACAGTGTCTGCCTCAGGACCCTGAACAATTGAAACACCGCCTCCCACGTCACTCTCCGCATCACTACTTGGCCGCCTTACGGAGCAAGGGACACATGTCTCCTCACATTCTTGGCTGCCCATTGGATGCTGACTGTCCTCTATTACATCGTCCTCGCTATATAGTGGAGCTGAACCCAAAGCATAAGATACTTCTTTGGGAGAGGGAACAGCATAGGACAAAGGCAATGGGATTACAGGGACTGCTCCCGGGCCATACCAACTGAGGGTTGTGTCTGAGGAACCCACCGACTATTGACTGGGGTTGTCAGATGTCGCTTGTGATGATGTACATGAGTGTGCAAACCAATTGACGAGGAGAGATGGGTCGACGACACGACCGCTGGGTGTTAATGGGAGCTCAGGCTTATTGCTGCGACTCCTGCTGCCACTCGCCCCAAGTCTGCTGCCAACTCTTCCTGACGTATGTAGGCCTCTGCCCCTTCTCTGTGCACGTCCTGGCACTTCCCTGCCTGACATACTTAGTGCGTGTTACGCCGAGCGCTCCGGGTCCCCGCTCCTCCCCGGAGCGCTCGCTTCACTCTCCCCGCTGCAGCGCTCCGGTCACATCCTCTGACCCGGGGCGCTGCGATTCCGCTGTCAGCCGGGATGCGATTCGCGATGCGGGTAGCGCCCGCTCGCGATGCGCACCCCGGCTCCCGTACCTGACTCGCTCTCCGTCTGTTCTGTCCCGGCGCGCGCGGCCCCGCTCCCTAGGGCGCGCGCGCGCCGGGTCTCTGCGATTTAAAGGGCCACTGCGCCGCTGATTGGCGCAGTGGTTCCAATTAGTGTGTTCACCTGTGCACTTCCCTATATCACCTCACTTCCCCTGCACTCCCTTGCCGGATCTTGTTGCCATTGTGCCAGTGAAAGCGTTCCTTGTGTGTTCCTAGCCTGTGTTCCAGACCTTCTGCCGTTGCCCCTGACTACGATCCTTGCTGCCTGCCCCGACCTTCTGCTACGTCCGACCTTGCTTCTGCCTACTCCCTTGTACCGCGCCTATCTTCAGCAGCCAGAGAGGTGAGCCGTTGCTAGTGGATACGACCTGGTCACTACCGCCGCAGCAAGACCATCCCGCTTTGCGGCGGGCTCTGGTGAAAACCAGTAGTGGCTTAGAACCGGTCCACTAGCACGGTCCACGCCAATCCCTCTCTGGCACAGAGGATCCACTACCTGCCAGCCGGCATCGTGACAGTAGATCCGGCCATGGATCCCGCTGAAGTTCCTCTGCCAGTTGTCGCTGACCTCACCACGGTGGTCGCCCAGCAGTCACAACAGATAGCGCAACAAGGCCAACAGCTGTCTCAACTGACCGTTATGCTTCAACAGTTACTACCACAGCTTCAGCAGTCATCTCCTCCGCCAGCTCCTGCACCTCCTCCGCAGCGAGTGGCCGCTCCTGGGCTACGCCTATCCTTGCCGGATAAATTTGATGGGGACTCTAAGTTTTGCCGTGGCTTTCTTTCCCAATGTTCCCTGCATCTGGAGATGATGTCGGACCTGTTTCCCACTGAAAGGTCTAAGGTGGCTTTCGTAGTCAGCCTTCTGTCCGGAAAAGCCCTGTCATGGGCCACACCGCTCTGGGACCGCAATGACCCCGTCACTGCCTCTGTACACTCCTTCTTCTCGGAAATCCGAAGTGTCTTTGAGGAACCTGCCCGAGCCTCTTCTGCTGAGACTGCCCTGTTGAACCTGGTCCAGGGTAATTCTTCCGTTGGCGAGTATGCCGTACAATTCCGTACTCTTGCTTCAGAATTGTCCTGGAATAATGAGGCCCTCTGCGCGACCTTCAAAAAAGGCCTATCCAGCAACATTAAAGATGTTCTGGCCGCACGAGAAATTCCTGCTAATCTACATGAACTTATTCACCTAGCCACTCGCATTGACATGCGTTTTTCCGAAAGGCGTCAGGAACTCCGCCAAGATATGGACTCTGTTCGCACGAGGCGTTTCTTCTCCTCGGCTCCTCTCTCCTCTGGTCCCCTGCAATCTGTTCCTGTGCCTCTCGCCGTGGAGGCTATGCAGGTCGACCGGTCTCGCCTGACACCTCAAGAGAGGACACGACGCCGTATGGAGAACCTCTGCCTGTACTGTGCTAGTACCGAACACTTCCTGAGGGATTGTCCTATCCGTCCTCCCCGCCTGGAAAGACGTACGCTGACTCCGCACAAAGGTGAGACAGTCCTTGATGTCTACTCTGCTTCTCCACGTCTTACTGTGCCTGTGCGGATGTCTGCCTCTGCCTTCTCCTTCTCTACTGTGGCCTTCTTGGACTCCGGATCTGCAGGAAATTTTATTTTGGCCTCTCTCGTCAACAGGTTCAACATCCCGGTGACCAGTCTCGCCAGACCCCTCTACATCAATTGTGTAAATAATGAAAGATTGGACTGTACCATACGTTTCCGCACGGAGCCCCTTCTTATGAGCATCGGATCTCATCACGAGAGGATTGAACTTTTGGTCCTTCCCAATTGCACCTCGGAAATTCTCCTTGGACTTCCCTGGCTTCAACTTCATTCCCCAACCCTGGATTGGTCCACTGGGGAGATCAAGAGTTGGGGGTCCTCTTGTTCCAAGAACTGTCTAAAACCGGTTCCCAGTAACCCTTGCCGTAACTCTGTGGTTCCTCCAGTAACCGGTTTCCCTAAGGCCTATATGGACTTCGCGGATGTTTTCTGCAAAAAACAAGCTGAGACTCTACCTCCTCACAGGCCTTATGATTGTCCTATCGACCTCCTCCCGGGTACTACTCCACCCCGGGGCAGAATTTATCCTCTCTCTGCCCCAGAGACTCTTGCCATGTCTGAATACGTCCAGGAGAATCTAAAAAAGGGCTTTATCCGTAAATCCTCCTCTCCTGCCGGAGCCGGATTTTTCTTTGTGTCCAAAAAAGATGGCTCCCTACGTCCCTGCATTGACTACCGCGGTCTTAATAAAATCACGGTTAAGAACCGCTATCCCTTACCCCTCATCTCTGAACTCTTTGATCGCCTCCAAGGTGCCCACATCTTTACTAAATTGGACTTAAGAGGCGCCTATAACCTCATCCGCATCAGAGAGGGGGATGAGTGGAAAACGGCATTTAACACCAGAGATGGACACTTTGAGTATCTGGTCATGCCCTTTGGCCTGTGCAACGCCCCTGCCGTCTTCCAAGACTTTGTCAATGAAATTTTTCGTGATCTGTTATACTCCTGTGTTGTTGTATATCTGGACGATATCCTAATTTTTTCTGCCAATCTAGAAGAACACCGCCAGCATGTCCGTATGGTTCTTCAGAGACTTCGTGACAATCAACTCTATGCCAAAATTGAGAAATGTCTGTTTGAATGCCAATCTCTTCCTTTTCTAGGATATTTGGTCTCTGGCCAGGGACTACGGATGGATCCAGACAAACTCTCTGCCGTCTTAGATTGGCCACGCCCCTCCGGACTCCGTGCTATCCAACGCTTTTTGGGGTTCGCCAATTATTACAGGCAATTTATTCCACATTTTTCTACCATTGTGGCTCCTATCGTGGCTTTAACCAAAAAAAATGCTGATCCCAAGTCCTGGCCTCCTCAAGCAGAAGACGCCTTTAAACGACTCAAGTCTGCCTTTTCTTTGGCTCCCGTGCTCTCCAGACCTGACCCATCTAAACCCTTCCTATTGGAGGTTGATGCCTCCTCAGTGGGAGCTGGAGCTGTTCTTCTACAAAAAAATTCTTCCGGGCATGCTGTCACTTGTGGTTTTTTCTCTAGGACCTTCTCTCCAGCGGAGAGGAACTACTCCATCGGGGATCGAGAGCTTCTAGCCATTAAATTAGCACTTGAGGAATGGAGGCATCTGCTGGAGGGATCAAGTTTTCCTGTTATTATCTACACCGACCACAAGAACCTCTCCTACCTCCAGTCTGCCCAACGGCTGAATCCTCGCCAGGCCCGGTGGTCTCTGTTCTTTGCCCGATTTAATTTTGAGATTCACTTTCGTCCTGCCGATAAGAACATTAGGGCCGATGCCCTCTCTCGTTCCTCGGATGCCTCAGAAGTTGAACTCTCTCCGCAACACATCATTCCACCTGACTGCCTGATCTCCACTTCTCCTGCCTCCATCAGGCAGACTCCTCCAGGAAAGACCTTTGTTTCTCCACGCCAACGCCTCGGAATCCTCAAATGGGGTCACTCCTCCCATCTCGCAGGTCATGCGGGCATCAAGAAATCTGTGCAACTCATCTCCCGCTTCTATTGGTGGCCGACTCTGGAGACGGATGTTGTGGACTTTGTGCGAGCCTGCACTATCTGTGCCCGGGATAAGACTCCTCGCCAGAAGCCTGCTGGTTTTCTTCATCCTCTGCCTGTCCCCGAACAACCTTGGTCTCTGATTGGTATGGATTTTATTACTGATTTACCCCCTTCCCGTGGCAACACTGTTATTTGGGTGGTCGTTGATCGATTCTCCAAAATGGCACATTTCATCCCTCTTCCTGGTCTTCCTTCTGCGCCTCAGTTGGCTAAACAATTTTTTGTACACATTTTTCGTCTTCACGGGTTGCCTACGCAGATTGTCTCGGATAGAGGCGTCCAATTCGTGTCTAAATTCTGGAGGGCTCTCTGTAAACAACTCAAGATTAAATTAAATTTTTCTTCTGCATATCATCCCCAGTCCAATGGACAAGTAGAAAGAATTAACCAGATCTTGGGTGATTATTTGCGACATTTTGTTTCCTCCCGCCAGGATGACTGGGCAGATCTCCTCCCATGGGCCGAATTCTCGTATAACTTCAGGGTCTCTGAATCTTCCTCCAAATCCCCATTTTTCGTGGTGTACGGCCGTCACCCTCTTCCCCCCCTCCCTACTCCCTTGCCCTCTGGTCTGCCCGCTGTGGATGAAATTTCTCGTGACCTTTCCATCATATGGAGAGAGACCCAAAATTCTCTCTTACAGGCTTCATCACGCATGAAGAAGTTCGCGGATAAGAAAAGAAGAGCTCCTCCCGTTTTTTCCCCTGGAGACAAGGTATGGCTCTCCGCTAAATATGTCCGCTTCCGTGTCCCTAGCTACAAGTTGGGACCACGCTATCTTGGTCCTTTCAAAATTTTGTGTCAAATTAATCCTGTCTCTTATAAACTTCTTCTTCCTCCTTCTCTTCGTATCCCTAATGCCTTTCACGTCTCTCTTCTCAAACCACTCATCCTCAACCGTTTTTCTCCCAAATCTGTTCCTCCCACTCCTGTTTCCGGCTCCTCGGACATCTTCTCTGTCAAAGAGATCTTAGCTTCCAAAAAGGTCAGAGGGAAAACTTTTTTTTTAGTGGACTGGGAGGGTTGTGGTCCTGAAGAGAGATCCTGGGAACCTGAGGACAACATCCTAGACAAAAGTCTGCTCCTCAGGTTCTCAGGCTGAGGGGGAGACCCAAGGGGGGGGGTACTGTTACGCCGAGCGCTCCGGGTCCCCGCTCCTCCCCGGAGCGCTCGCTTCACTCTCCCCGCTGCAGCGCTCCGGTCACATCCTCTGACCCGGGGCGCTGCGATTCCGCTGTCAGCCGGGATGCGATTCGCGATGCGGGTAGCGCCCGCTCGCGATGCGCACCCCGGCTCCCGTACCTGACTCGCTCTCCGTCTGTTCTGTCCCGGCGCGCGCGGCCCCGCTCCCTAGGGCGCGCGCGCGCCGGGTCTCTGCGATTTAAAGGGCCACTGCGCCGCTGATTGGCGCAGTGGTTCCAATTAGTGTGTTCACCTGTGCACTTCCCTATATCACCTCACTCCCCCTGCACTCCCTTGCCGGATCTTGTTGCCATTGTGCCAGTGAAAGCGTTCCTTGTGTGTTCCTAGCCTGTGTTCCAGACCTTCTGCCGTTGCCCCTGACTACGATCCTTGCTGCCTGCCCCGACCTTCTGCTACGTCCGACCTTGCTTCTGCCTACTCCCTTGTACCGCGCCTATCTTCAGCAGCCAGAGAGGTGAGCCGTTGCTAGTGGATACGACCTGGTCACTACCGCCGCAGCAAGACCATCCCGCTTTGCGGCGGGCTCTGGTGAAAACCAGTAGTGGCTTAGAACCGGTCCACTAGCACGGTCCACGCCAATCCCTCTCTGGCACAGAGGATCCACTACCTGCCAGCCGGCATCGTGACAGTGCGTTTATGAGGGTATAGAACAGCAGCAGGCGATTACTTACGGCTGTCCTTTCAAGTATATAGGCCCTAGACAGAATTACAGACAGTTACTAAATAGTACACTCCTTTGTTGTATGTACGCCCTTTGCACTGATGAGCGCACTGTTAGGCGAATTTATACGCAGAAAAAAACTATTTTTTTGTTGTATACACCAGCCGGTGTATACTAATGTGTGGAATAGCACTGAATTTAGCACAGAGACAGAATAACAGGTAGTAAATAGTACACTCCTTGGTTGTATGTACGCCCTTTGCATTGATGAGCGCACTGTTAAGGGTATTTGTACACAGGAAAAACTTTTTTTTTTCTTTAATACATCTGCAGGTATATAACGTGTGGTATAACACTGAATTTAGCACAGAGACAGAAAAAAAGGTGGTATATGGTTCGCTATTTGCTTGTATGTATGCCCTTTGTAATGATAAGGCCACTGTTAAAGAAATTTTTTTTTTCCTGCGTAAAAATACGCTTAATACACCGGCAGGTATATAACGTGTGGTATAACACTGAATTTAGCACAGAGACAGAGTAACAGGTGAAAAATGGTAAAAAGGCACTAAAGTCCACACTAATATGACTTATTTCTGAACAGCAGCAGGACCCAACAGTGCAGCACCACAAAAAAAAAAAACAGGGATTAACCCCTAAATTGCCCTCTGTCACACAATTCTGAGCAGCAGAAGATTTGTGGAGCAAAAAAAAAACTCAATAGAGCTGAAAAATGAGGAGATAAGATGGTGGATAAAGTTGAGGCAGCTTGGAGATGTGTATGAGGCAGCTGACAGTTATCTGCCCCTCTCTGCTGCAATGCTCAATAACGTGAATAGGAGGTTTAGCAATCAATGATCCTTCTCAGAGTAACAGCACAGCACTCTGCACTCCTGCCTTTCCCTAATGCTGATGTGACTAGCAGTTGCAGTGTAACGCTGTGGTATGAGCTATTCACACACACACAGTCCTGTCCTCTCCATCTGACTGCATAGAGGAAATGAAGAGAGGCAAGATGGTCGCCGATTATATAGGGGCTGTGACATCACAGGGGTCAGTGAACACTGATAGGCTGCATCTCACATGTGGTTCAGGGTCAGCCCGCCTACCTTCATTCCCGCCGCTGTTTCCCGCCCTCCCATAATCCCCTGCCCCATGTACTCACATGTAGATCCGCCATCTTAGCTCTACAATAGCCTGGAGTTTAATGTAAAATGGAGTTTAATGAAGCGATTCGTGCGATAGAATCGCGGCGATATTCGTATTCATTGCGAATCTAATTTTTCATGAAATTCGTAACGAATTCGGGTTCGTCAAATTCGATTCGCTCATCTCTACTCCTCAGCTATCGGGGTACTACAGGTCCCAGCAGGCTCTGTACCAGCATCAGCTCCTGTCTCTGGGACATCACACACTACACTCAGAGTCCCCCACCCAGTTCTTCTTATCTCTCCGGATTCCTGTAGGGGGGAGGGAAGGCATCTCCAGCGTCTCCAAGGTGTCTGCCCCAGACCTGAGGTGGGCACCAGGAATAATTTGCATTCCTTTAGTCAATATCCCCCCATCTTCCTGTGTCCACCCAGCCCCACCCAGACCAGACATACACAGCAGGGTCAATCCACATTCCTCTGCTCAGCATCTTCCTGTGTCCATCTTATGTCCAGTTATATCCACCATGACAACCCCTCCGCCCCCCAAACAATGTGCCCATCCATGGGATCCTGACGGATTCCCTGGTTGTCACAGGCAAGTTTATATTTCACCCTGGCGGGACAGTCCATCAGCGTTCTGGTGTTGGCCTCCACGTCTGTATTGGATGGAGAAGTTGTATGGCTGCAGGGACAGGCTCCACCGCAGCAATTGTCCATTGTCTCCTGACACTCGGTTCAGCCATGTGAGGGGGTTGTGATCTGTTACAATGGTAAAGTCTCTTCCATACAGGTACGGCTGCAGTTTCTTTAGGGCCCATACAATAGCGAGGCACTCATTTTCAATGGTGGCATAAGCCACTTCCCGATCCCAAAATTTACGGCTGATGAAGGCGACTGGGAGCTCTTCTCCCGCTGCATTGACATGACTGAGGATGGCTCCGATCCCGTAGGTGGACGCATCGGTCTGGACAAGGAACCTGCGCTTGTAGTCTGGAGCGGCCAGGACAGGTGCAGTGGTGAGAGCCATCTTCAGCGCTGTAATGGCTTCCTCGCAGGCCGTTGTCCACATCACCATCCTAGCCATCTTCTTGCAGGTCAGGTCCGTCAGGGGTTTAGCCAGGGCACTGAAATGAGGAACAAATTTTCGATAATAACCAGCAGTTCCTAGAAAGGCTAGCACTTGCTTCTTAGTCTGAGGTGTAGGCCAGTTGCTGATGGTTTCCACCTTGGCAGGTTCTGGTCTTAGGGTTCCTCCTCCCACTCAATGACCCAGGTACTGCACCTCCGCCATCCCCAACTGGCTTTTATGAGGGCGGATAGTCAGACCGGCAGATAGAATTCGATCTAGTACTAGGCCCA
Organism: Hyla sarda; assembly: GCF_029499605.1. Taxonomy (NCBI): domain Eukaryota; kingdom Metazoa; phylum Chordata; class Amphibia; order Anura; family Hylidae; genus Hyla; species Hyla sarda. Next base: position 122,083 of record NC_079194.1, read on the forward strand.
CGTGTTGCAGATGTTCCTCCCATGTTGCACTATAAATGGTAATATCAGGGTATCCCCAGCTTGGGCACTCTGGAGAAGGTCTGGAAGAGAGTCCTCCGCTGTGCTATCACTTGGGGGGTGGCAGATAGCCAAAACAGGAAGGGACCGGTCATGATACTCTTTCAGCATGTTTATAGGAACAGTTTTCTGTCGCTGGCCGCTAGGGTCCAGGGCAATCACATAGTTGGTCATTGATCCTCTTTATAACTCAGTACGGTCCTTTCCCAGGTTGCTTGCAGCTTGTTAGCAGGGAAAGCAACAACCATAAGCACCTGTTGGCCTTCCATAAACTCCCAGGCTCTGGCTTTATGGTCATACCAAGTCTTTTGTCGGGATTGGGCAGTCTGCAGATGCTCTTTCGCCGGGGTAGCTAGCTGAGTGAGACGGTTCCGGAACTCTAAAACATAGGGGACAACAGGGACTCCGGTATCTGTAATATTTCCCTCCCAGTATTCCTTCACAAGACTCAAAGGTCCCCGAACCTTCCGGCCATAGAGAAGCTCAAAGGGGGAGAATCCTGTGGACTCTTGAAGTACCTCCCGGTAGGCGAAGAGGAGATGTGGCAAGTATCGCTCCCAGTCCTTCTCAGTCTCTGTAAAAGCCTGTAGCATATCTTACAGGGTCCCATTAAAGCGTTCACACAGTCCATTGGTTTGTGGGTGGTATGGGGTTGTGCTAATAGCTCGAACACCACAAGTGCGCCAGAGAGACTGGACTAGATCCGACATGAACTGGGTCCCTTGATCTGATAGGATCTCGCTGGGGAACCCTACTCGAGTGAAGATGGTAACTAGAGCCTCTGCTACCTTTGGGGCTGTAATGCTGGACAGGGCCACAGCTTCAGGATAGCGGGTAGCATAGTCCACCACTGTCAGGATGTATTTCTTCCCCGATCCGCTGGGTTGCACCAGAGGCCCTATAATGGCCACAGCAACACGCTGAAACGGTTCCTCGATGATGGGCAGGGGTTGATAGGTGCTTTGGAATGGGCTTCCGGATGCCTCATTCGTTGGCACACGTCACAAGTACGACAGTATTGGGCCACAGACTGTGAGATTCCAGGCCAGTAAAAGTTCTGTGTAAGTCTTTTCTCAGTCCGTTTCCTCCCTTGATGCCCAGCGAAGGGGATGTCATGGGCCAGCTCCAGGAGCTGTAGTCGGTACATTTGGGGGACGATAAGTTGTCTGGCAGGTGCTATGGGGACACCTTTGCCACAGGCCTTCACTACACGATAGTATAATCCTTTCTCCCTGGTTATGATGTCCCCATGCTCACCCATCTGTCCGTTTTCTGCCCTTAATCTAATGGCTGCCAGTGTAGGGTAATTTTCTAGTGCCTGCTTGAATTCATCCTTGTCCCAGCTCCCTCCCAATGTAGTAGTAATGGATGCAGGGCTTACAGGTTCTGATGATGGTCCTGCGGGCGGCTGGGGTTCATCCTCTGTTATCTCCGGCTCTCTCTGTGCTTGGACGGCTTGTTGTCGGGTGATGGCTCCCACAAAGTAGCTCTTTAACTCCCCAAGGTCGTTCCCCAGCAGAATATCAGCAGGAAGGCCGCTCATGACTCCCATCCAGCACAGCTTTTCTCCATGGCCATAGTCCAAGCGTACAGAAGCTTTTGGTATGCATTTACGCATACCACCAACAAGTTCTATTGAGACCCCTGGACCTTGATAAATGGCTTCTGGACGGACCATGCTGGGGTCAGCAATGGTCTGAAATGCTCCTGTGTCCCGAAAGCCTGACACCTTGTGGCCATCAATGAGGACATCCTGCAGGTGGTGTTGTCTATGCTCGGGGTAGCTCTGGGCCAGCGGCCTTACTCCATATACCCCAGGAGGAGTTCCTGTAGTACAAGGCCCATTAATCCACTCTGATGGGGGTGGTGGTAAGTCCTCTTCTGATGCATAGGAATGCGCAAGGTGTACAGGGCGATGGCCCAGTGGCTGACGTTCTCTCCAATTCCTTGCTGGACAGGTAGACTGTAAGTGGCCAGGCTGCCGACTCCCATAACACCTCCTTTCTGTGATTACTCCAGGTTGAGGATCGCAGGTTGTGGGGATCGCAGGTTGGTTGTAGGGGGTTGGGTTGGCCCTGCGGATGGTTTGAGGGGCTGGTGTTACTGGTGGGGGTCTTTGTGCTGCATATCAGGCACCACTTGGTGTAAGACTGTGACAACCAGTCAATTCACCTGGACTGTATCCTGTATGATCCTAAAGATGAGGGACGGAGTTCATACATGATCAGGCACCGCCAGGACGATACCCTGTGGGGCCATCTTAGACTTCACATTCATAGCCATATCTGTGACGTGGACTGTAATCATCATATCAGGGACTGTGATCATCATATGCGGAATCATAGCACCGCACACACTAATACTCTGTGTACTACACGTCCAGAACTTATGACCCGAGAGAACTGCTGGCTAAGACATAATACACTCCACCACTCCGACATGTTTCACCACTACAGTGCGGCTTTCTCAAAGAGAGCACTGGCAGCGTTTTTCTATTTTAGTAAGAGGAATTCAAGGGTGTTAGTAACCTCCAGGGGTTAATTGTGGTAAAGGACAAACTGGGCCGAAAGAAAATTAGGCTAAAAGAAGGAACCAGAGAAATACAGGTAACACTGGGTGTAAACACAGAGCTTATACTATAATCCGCACAAACTTTCCAATATTTTCGAACATTTCAAACAATGTCAGGGCTGAGTTGTGGACACAGCTGACATCTCTGAGTACAGCATAGCCCAGCAGGGAGGGAGTTAAATAGCACTCAGCAGCATTAGATAATTCCTTGGGGGGGTTGGGGGTGAGTGTATAGATTATATAGCCATCTATATGGCTGTATAAAATGTTGAGCACGAATATTCAAGTAGCATTAATTTTTTTGCGAATATCAGTACTTCGCGATTTCGCAAATATTTAGAATATAGCGAATTATATTCGCTATGAGGAACGTTCCTTTTTTTTCCTTTTTTTTCACAGTACACATCAAAATGATATATACTGTGTAAATAAATAAAAAATGCTCATCCCTCCCTGCTTCCAGCTTGTTGTCCAAAGAAGGCGAATGTGCGAATATGTGAAAATTTGCGAATATCGGCACTTCCAGAGGACACTGGTCCCTCCCTTCTTTTGTCATGTGGGCCAATAAGAAGGATGCAAGTACAGTTGTCAGAGGTTAGCAACATCCCTAGCAACCAAAAGGAAAGTAGTTAGTTGAAAGATATAATCGAGCATGCGCATTTTGCAAATTTTATTGTGAATTTTGCATGGAATAAAAAGTGAACGAATATGCGAAATTCACAAATATAGGACGAATATTTGTCCAAAGATTTGCGAAAAATTGCAAATTCGAATATGGCCTATTCCGCTCATCACTAGCTGCATAATTGTCACGATGCCGGCTGGCAGGTAGTGGATCCTCTGTGCCAGAGAGGGATTGGCGTGGACCGTGCTAGTGGACCGGTTCTAAGCCACTACTGGTTTTCACCAGAGCCCGCCGCAAAGCGGGATGGTCTTGCTGCGGCGGTAGTGACCAGGTCGTATCCACTAGCAACGGCTCACCTCTCTGGCTGCTGAAGATAGGCGCGGTACAAGGGAGTAGGCAGAAGCAAGGTCGGACGTAGCAGAAGGTCGGGGCAGGCAGCAAGGATCGTAGTCAGGGGCAACGGCAGAAGGTCTGGAAACACAGGCAAGGAACACACAAGGAACGCTTTCACTGGCACTAAGGCAACAAGATCCGGCAAGGGAGTGCAAGGGAAGTGAGGTAATATAGGGAAGTGCACAGGTGATTACCCTAATTGGAACCACTGCGCCAATCAGCGGCGCAGTGGCCCTTTAAATCGCAGAGACCCGGCGCGCGCGCGCCCTAGGGAGCGGGGCCGCGCGCGCCGGGACAGAACAGACGGGGAGCGAGTCAGGTAGGGGAGCCGGGGTGCGCATCGCGAGCGGGCGCTACCCGCATCGCGAATCGCATCCCGGCTGGCAGCGGGATCGCAGCGCCCCGGGTCAGAGGACGTGACCGGAGCGCTGCAGCGGAGAGAGAGAAGCGAGCGCTCCGGGGAGGAGCGGGGACCCGGAGCGCTCGGCGTAACAGTACCCCCCCCCTTGGGTCTCCCCCTCTTCTTAGAGCCTGAGAACCTGAGGAGCAGACTTTTGTCTAGGATGTTGTCCTCAGGTTCCCAGGATCTCTCTTCAGGACCACAACCCTCCCAGTCCACTAAAAAAAAATTTTTTCCTCTGACCTTTTTGGCAGCTAAGATTTCCTTGACCGAGAAGACGTCCGAGGAGCCGGAAACAGGAGTGGGAGGAACAGATTTGGGAGAAAAACGGTTGAGGATGAGTGGTTTGAGAAGAGAGACGTGAAAGGCATTAGGGATACGAAGAGAAGGAGGAAGAAGAAGTTTATAAGAGACAGGATTAATTTGACACAAAATTTTGAAAGGACCAAGATAGCGTGGTCCCAACTTGTAGCTAGGGACACGGAAGCGGACATATTTAGCGGAGAGCCATACCTTGTCTCCAGGGGAAAAAACGGGGGGAGCTCTTCTTTTCTTATCCGCGAACCTCTTCATGCGTGAAGAAGCCTGTAAGAGAGAATTTTGGGTCTCTCTCCATATAATGGAAAGGTCACGAGAAATTTCATCCACAGCGGGCAGACCAGAGGGCAAGGGGGTAGGGAGGGGGGGAAGAGGGTGACGGCCGTACACCACGAAAAATGGGGATTTGGAGGAAGATTCAGAGACCCTGAAGTTATACGAGAATTCGGCCCATGGAAGGAGATCTGCCCAGTCATCCTGGCGGGAGGAAACAAAATGTCGCAAATAATCACCCAAGATCTGGTTAATTCTTTCTACTTGTCCATTGGACTGGGGATGATATGCAGAGGAAAAATTTAATTTAATCTTGAGTTGTTTACAGAGAGCCCTCCAGAATTTAGACACGAATTGGACACCTCTATCCGAGACAATCTGCGTAGGCAACCCGTGAAGACGAAAAATGTGTACAAAAAATTGTTTAGCCAACTGAGGCGCAGAAGGAAGACCAGGAAGAGGGATGAAATGTGCCATTTTGGAGAGTCGATCAACGACCACCCAAATAACAGTGTTGCCACGGGAAGGGGGTAAATCAGTAATAAAATCCATACCAATCAGAGACCAAGGCTGTTCGGGGACAGGCAGAGGATGAAGAAAACCAGCGGGCTTCTGGCGAGGAGTCTTATCCCGGGCACAGATAGTGCAGGCTCGCACAAAGTCCCCAACATCCGTCTCCAGAGTCGGCCACCAATAGAAGCGGGAGATGAGTTGCACAGATTTCTTGATGCCCGCATGACCTGCGAGATGGGAGGAGTGACCCCATTTGAGGATTCCGAGGCGTTGGCGTGGAGAAACAAAGGTCTTTCCTGGAGGAGTCTGCCTGATGGAGGCAGGAGAAGTGGAGATCAGGCAGTCAGGTGGAATGATGTGTTGCGGAGGGAGATCAACTTCTGAGGCATCCGAGGAACGAGAGAGAGCATCGGCCCTAATGTTCTTATCGGCAGGACGAAAGTGAATCTCAAAATTAAATCGGGCAAAGAACAGAGACCACCGGGCCTGGCGAGGATTCAGCCGTTGGGCAGACTGGAGGTAGGAGAGGTTCTTGTGGTCGGTGTAGATAATAACAGGAAATCTTGATCCCTCCAGCAGATGCCTCCATTCCTCAAGTGCTAATTTAATGGCTAGAAGCTCTCGATCCCCGATGGAGTAGTTCCTCTCCGCTGGAGAGAAGGTCCTAGAGAAAAAACCACAAGTGACAGCATGCCCGGAAGAATTTTTTTGTAGAAGAACAGCTCCAGCTCCCACTGAGGAGGCATCAACCTCCAATAGGAAGGGTTTGGAAGGGTCAGGTCTGGAGAGCACGGGAGCCGAAGAAAAGGCAGACTTGAGTCGTTTAAAGGCGTCTTCTGCTTGAGGAGGCCAGGACTTGGGATCAGCATTTTTTTTGGTTAAAGCCACGATAGGAGCCACAATGGTAGAAAAATGTGGAATAAATTGCCTGTAATAATTGGCGAACCCCAAAAAGCGTTGGATAGCACGGAGTCCGGAGGGGCGTGGCCAATCTAAGACGGCAGAGAGTTTGTCTGGATCCATCTGTAGTCCCTGGCCAGAGACCAAATATCCTAGAAAAGGAAGAGATTGGCATTCAAACAGACATTTCTCAATTTTGGCATAGAGTTGGTTGTCACGAAGTCTCTGAAGAACCATACGGACATGCTGGCGGTGTTCTTCTAGATTGGCAGAAAAAATTAGGATATCGTCCAGATATACAACAACACAGGAGTATAACAGATCACGAAAAATTTCATTGACAAAGTCTTGGAAGACGGCAGGGGCATTGCACAGTCCAAAGGGCATGACCAGATACTCAAAGTGTCCATCTCTGGTGTTAAATGCCGTTTTCCACTCGTCCCCCTCTCTGATGCGGATGAGGTTATAGGCGCCTCTTAAGTCCAATTTAGTGAAGATGTGGGCACCTTGGAGGCGATCAAAGAGTTCAGAGATGAGGGGTAAGGGGTAGCGGTTCTTAACCGTGATTTTATTAAGACCGCGGTAGTCAATGCAAGGACGTAGGGAGCCATCTTTTTTGGACACAAAGAAAAATCCGGCTCCGGCAGGAGAGGAGGATTTACGGATAAAGCCCTTTTTTAGATTCTCCTGGACGTATTCGGACATGGCAAGAGTCTCTGGGGCAGAGAGAGGATAAATTCTGCCCCGGGGTGGAGTAGTGCCCGGGAGGAGGTCGATAGGGCAATCATAAGGCCTGTGAGGAGGTAGAGTCTCAGCTTGTCTTTTGCAGAAAACATCCGCGAAGTCCATATAGGCCTTAGGGAGACCGGTTACTGGAGGAACCACAGAGTTACGGCAAGGGTTACTGGGAACCGGTTTTAGACAGTTCTTGGAACAAGAGGACCCCCAACTCTTGATCTCCCCAGTGGACCAATCCAGGGTTGGGGAATGAAGTTGAAGCCAGGGAAGTCCAAGGAGAATTTCCGAGGTGCAATTGGGGAGGACCAAAAGTTCAATCCTCTCATGATGAGATCCGATGCTCATAAGAAGGGGCTCCGTGCGGAAACGTATGGTACAGTCCAATCTTTCATTATTTACACAATTGATGTAGAGGGGTCTGGCGAGACTGGTCACCGGGATGTTGAACCTGTTGACGAGAGAGGCCAAAATAAAATTTCCTGCAGATCCAGAGTCCAAGAAGGCCACTGTAGAGAAGGAGAAGGCAGAGGCAGACATCCGCACCGGCACAGTAAGACGTGGAGAAGCAGAGTAGACATCAAGGACTGTCTCGCCTTTGTGCGGAGTCAGCGTACGTCTTTCCAGGCGGGGAGGACGGATAGGACAATCCCTCAGGAAGTGTTCGGTACTAGCACAGTACAGGCAGAGGTTCTCCATACGGCGTCGTGTCCTCTCTTGAGGTGTCAGGCGAGACCGGTCGACCTGCATAGCCTCCACGGCGGGAGGCACAGGAACAGATTGCAGGGGACCAGAGGAGAGAGGAGCCGAGGAGACGAAACGCCTCGTGCGAACAGAGTCCATATCTTGGCGGAGTTCCTGACGCCTTTCGGAAAAACGCATGTCAATGCGAGTGGCTAGGTGAATAAGTTCATGTAGATTAGCAGGAATTTCTCGTGCGGCCAGAACATCTTTAATGTTGCTGGATAGGCCTTTTTTGAAGGTCGCGCAGAGGGCCTCATTATTCCAGGACAATTCTGAAGCAAGAGTACGGAATTGTACGGCATACTCGCCAACGGAAGAATTACCCTGGACCAGGTTCAACAGGGCAGTCTCAGCAGAAGAGGCTCGGGCAGGTTCCTCAAAGACACTTCGGATTTCCGAGAAGAAGGAGTGTACAGAGGCAGTGACGGGGTCATTGCGGTCCCAGAGCGGTGTGGCCCATGACAGGGCTTTTCCGGACAGAAGGCTGACTACGAAAGCCACCTTAGACCTTTCAGTGGGAAACAGGTCCGACATCATCTCCAGATGCAGGGAACATTGGGAAAGAAAGCCACGGCAAAACTTAGAGTCCCCATCAAATTTATCCGGCAAGGATAGGCGTAGCCCAGGAGCGGCCACTCGCTGCGGAGGAGGTGCAGGAGCTGGCGGAGGAGATGACTGCTGAAGCTGTGGTAGTAACTGTTGTAGCATAACGGTCAGTTGAGACAGCTGTTGGCCTTGTTGCGCTATCTGTTGTGACTGCTGGGCGACCACCGTGGTGAGGTCAGCGACAACTGGCAGAGGAACTTCAGCGGGATCCATGGCCGGATCTACTGTCACGATGCCGGCTGGCAGGTAGTGGATCCTCTGTGCCAGAGAGGGATTGGCGTGGACCGTGCTAGTGGACCGGTTCTAAGCCACTACTGGTTTTCACCAGAGCCCGCCGCAAAGCGGGATGGTCTTGCTGCGGCGGTAGTGACCAGGTCGTATCCACTAGCAACGGCTCACCTCTCTGGCTGCTGAAGATAGGCGCGGTACAAGGGAGTAGGCAGAAGCAAGGTCGGACGTAGCAGAAGGTCGGGGCAGGCAGCAAGGATCGTAGTCAGGGGCAACGGCAGAAGGTCTGGAAACACAGGCAAGGAACACACAAGGAACGCTTTCACTGGCACTAAGGCAACAAGATCCGGCAAGGGAGTGCAAGGGAAGTGAGGTAATATAGGGAAGTGCACAGGTGATTACCCTAATTGGAACCACTGCGCCAATCAGCGGCGCAGTGGCCCTTTAAATCGCAGAGACCCGGCGCGCGCGCGCCCTAGGGAGCGGGGCCGCGCGCGCCGGGACAGAACAGACGGGGAGCGAGTCAGGTAGGGGAGCCGGGGTGCGCATCGCGAGCGGGCGCTACCCGCATCGCGAATCGCATCCCGGCTGGCAGCGGGATCGCAGCGCCCCGGGTCAGAGGACGTGACCGGAGCGCTGCAGCGGAGAGAGAGAAGCGAGCGCTCCGGGCAGGAGCGGGGACCCGGAGCGCTCGGCGTAACAATAATGTATACAGTGAAGACAGTGATTCTTACAATCTCTTAACTGGTCCTCTTCTTGTGTAACTCCACCCCCCTGTGACTTCATCGATAGGGGCGGGGCTACACAAGAAGTGGCCCAGGACAGTGACAAGATGGTAACTATTACTCACCTCACTGTATACATTATAAAGCCATATAAATGGATGTATAATTAAAATGTCCCCCTAATGAGTTAATTAGTATTGCTCAGCAGTGCTACTTAACTTGTGCCTTGCTGGGTCGGCGCATAGAACTCAGCAGGATGTTACAGTAAACCTGTGGACTCGCTGGTTTACTGTGAATAAAAAGCTAAGTTGTGCTGCGCGGCAAACAAACAGTCATGATCAGCTGATCGATAGTAATAGTAATGGACTGCTCAGCTTCCACCCCCAACAACTAATAGACAGGAGAAGACTACACCCCATGATCTCTGCCATGTGCGATGCTGCACAACATATGGAAAACCGCACTGTAAAAATAAAGCAATGTCACCGCCACTGTGTGATCACGATGGGCGAAACATCCATCACTTGTGCTGAGCTTTAGGCTGATCCCGACCCAAGCAAGGGCCCAGGATGCTGCACCGGAGCATTTCTCTTCTGTTGGCTGTCCAGGAATGCTGGGAGTTGTAGTTTTACAAGAGCTGGAGGCACTTTGTGGGGAAAACACTGCCCTATAGGCAACTATTATATATAAGCATTAGATTGCTAACAGTGATTAATACTCCTATTACAATAATCAATATATCTTCAGATTTATTGTGATGTCTGGTTATCATGTCTTCTGTGTGGTCTGTTGTTTTATATGTCACATGACCATTAATTACGCACCAGGAGGTGTGGGAGGGGTCGTCTGTATTATAACGTTTATATATTCTTATAGCTTTTAGCTTGAAACGCGTTGATGGTCTGGCTCTGTGATGACTGTGGAGCAGATCGAATCCATCCGCAGCACCTGTGAAGATTCATTGATATATTCTCCACTTTATTACTGAAAAGCAGCCAGACAGTTTACCGGACGGAGGCGCCTGACAGGGTGCGGTCTCCTTGTCTACGATCCAACATTCTACGATCATTCGCTGAATTTAATTGCATTAGGAGATATTTCATTACACACAGATCCGACAGATCCGTCTTACTTTACCTTTCCTTATCTTTTCTATTAGACGTCTGATTGTAATTATGGCGCCTCTGACTGGGATCTGGTAGAAGGGGCTGATTATGCAGTCACCTTATCTCATGTATTCCGACGGGTTTCTCACAGATTATTCCTCCGACTTAGGAAAAATAATAAAGTCTTTTGTCTTCTACATCGGCTTTACAATAATTACTGAACAGACGCCGCTGCTCCCGATCTTATCACTATGGATTGAGCAGCAGTTTGATCTTAGGTGATGTGAGATATAAGGATATTCCTATAGATGGGGAAATTAACTTATATCCTGTTACAGGCGAATTATAAAGAAAACGGAGGGGAAAAAATAAAAGGAAACCACAATAAAAAGACCAGGAAAAAGATTCTCTATAATGAGAAACAAGAGGTAGAGGATCAGCTGTTATATGTTATAAGGAATAAGAGGGAGAGGATAAGGTGTTATATGTTATAAGAAATAAGAGGGAGAGGATCAGCTGTTATATATTATAAGGAATAAGAGGGAGAGGATCAGGTGTTATATGTTATAAGAAATAAGAGGGAGAGGATCAGCTGTTATATATTATAAGGAATAAGAGGGAGAGGATCAGCTGTTATATATTATAAGGAATAAGAGAGAGAGGATCAGCTGTTATGTATTATAAGGAATAAGAGGAGAGGATCAGGTGTTATGTATTATAAGGAATAAGAGGGAGAGGATCAGGTGTTATATATTATAAGGAATAAGAGGGAGAGGATCAGGTGTTATATATTATAAGGAATAAGAGGTAGAGGATCAGCTGTTATATATTATAAGGAATAAGAGGGAGAGGATCAGCTGTTATATATTATAAGGAATAAGAGGAGAGGATCAGCTGTTATATATTATAAGGAATAAGAGGTAGAGGATCAGGTGTAATATATTATAAGGAATAAGAGGTAGAGGATCAGCTGTTATATATTATAAGGAATAAGAGGAGAAGATCAGGTGTTATATATTATAAGGAATAAGAGGAAGAGGATCAGCTGATATGTATTATAATTAATAAGAGAGAGAGGATCAGCTGTTATGTATTATAAGGAATAAGAGGAAGAGGATCAGCTGATATGTATTATAATTAATAAGAGAGAGAGGATCAGCTGTTATGTATTATAAGGAATAAGAGGGGGAGGATCAGGTGTTATGTATTATAAGGAATAAGAGGAAGAGGATCAACTGTTATGTATTATAAGGAATAAGAGGGAGAGGATCAGGTGTTATATATTATAAGGAATAAGAGGGAGAGGATCAGGTGTTATATATTATAAGGAATAAGAGGGAGAGGATCAGCTGTTATGTATTATAAGGAATAAGAGAGAGAGGATCAACTGTTATATATTATAAGGAATAAGAGAAGAGGATCAGCTGTTATGTATTATAAGGAATAAGAGGATGAGGATCAGCTGTTATATATTATAAGGAATAAGAGGGAGAGGATCAGCTGTTATGTATTATAAGGAATAAGAGGGTGAGGATCAGGTGTTATGTATTATAAGGAATAAGAGGGAGAGGATCAGGTGTTATATATTATAAGGAATAAGAGGGAGAGGATCAGGTGTTATATATTATAAGGAATAAGAGGGAGAGGATCAGCTGTTATGTATTATAAGGAATAAGAGAGAGAGGATCAACTGTTATATATTATAAGGAATAAGAGAAGAGGATCAGCTGTTATGTATTATAAGGAATAAGAGGGTGAGGATCAGCTGTTATATATTATAAGGAATAAGAGGGAGAGGATCAGCTGTTATGTATTATAAGGAATAAGAGGGTGAGGATCAGGTGTTATGTATTATAAGGAATAAGAGGTAGAGGATCAGGTGTTATATATTATAAGGAATAAGAGGGAGAGGATCAGCTGTTATATGTTATAAGGAATACGAGGAGAGGATCAGCTGTTATGTATTATAAGGAATAAGAGGGTGAGGATCAGCTGTTATATATTATAAGGAATAAGAGAGAGAGGATCAGCTGTTATGTATTATAAGGAATAAGAGGGTGAGGATCAGGTGTTATATATTATAAATAGTGTTGAGCGGCATAGGCCATATTCGAATTCGCGAATATTCGCGAATATATGGACGAATATTCGACATATATTCGCGAATATTCGCATATTCGTAATATTCTCGTTTTATTTTCGCATATGCGAAGCTTCGCATATGCGAAAATAACGTATGCGAAAATTAGCATATACAAAATTAACATAAGCAGAAATTCGCATATGCGGAAATTAGCATATGCTAATTTTCGCATATGCGAAATTTCGCACACCAGACTCACACAGTAGTATTAGAGCCTTCTTTACACCACACAAGCTGAAAGCAGAGAGGGGTGATCACTGTGATGTGTACTGTGAAAAAAAAAAAAAAATGAATATTCGTAATTACGAATATATAGCGCTATATTTGCGAATATTCGCGAATTCGCGAATATGCGTCATCGCAAATAAAATTCGTATTGCGAATATTCGCGAGCAACACTAATTATAAGGAATAAGAGGGAGAGGATCAGGTGTTATGTATTATAAGGAATAAGAGGTAGAGGATCAGGTGTTATATATTATAAGGAATAAGAGGAAGAGGATCAGCTGTTATATATTATAAGGAATAAGAGGAAGAGGATCAGCTGTTATATATTATAAGGAATAAGAGGGAGAGGATCAGGTGTTGTATATTATAAGGAATAAGAGGAAGAGGATCAGGTGTTATATATTATAAGGAATAAGAGGGAGAGAGGATCAGGTGTTATATATTATAAGGAATAAGAGGAAGAGGATCAGCTGTTATATATTATAAGGAATAAGAGGGAGAGGATCAGGTGTTGTATATTATAAGGAATAAGAGGAAGAGGATCAGGTGTTATGTATTATAAGGGATAAGAGAGAGAGAGGATCAGGTGTTATATATTATAAGGAATAAGAGGGAGAGGATCAGGTGTTATATATTATAAGGAATAAGAGGGAGAGGATCAGGTGTTGTATATTATAAGGAATAAGAGGAAGAGGATCAGGTGTTATGTATTATAAGGAATAAGAGATAGAGGATCAGGTGTTATATATTATAAGGAATAAGAGGGAGAGGATCAGGTGTTATATATTATAAGGAATAAGAGGGAGAGGATCAGGTGTTATATATTATAAGGAATAAAAGGGAGAGGATCAGCTGTTATATATTATAAGGAATAAGAGGGAGAGGATCAGCTGTTATATATTATAAGGAATAAGAGGGTGAGGATCAGGTATTATGTATTATAAGGAATAAGAGGGAGAGGATCAGGTGTTATATATTAAAAGGAATAAGAGGGAGAGGATCAGCTGTTATGTATTATAAGGAATAAGAGGGAGAGGATCAGGTGTTATATATTATAAGGAATAAGAGGGAGAGGATCAGCTGTTATGTATTATAAGGAATAAGAGGGAGAGGATCAGGTGTTATATATTATAAGGAATAAGAGGGTGAGGATCAGGTGTTATACATTATAAGGAATAAGAGGGGGAGGATCAGGTATTATGTATTATAAGGAATAAGAGGGAGAGGATCATGTGTTATATATTATAAGGAAATAGAGGGAGAGGATCAGCTGTTATGTATTATAAGGAATAAGAGGGAGAGGATCAGGTGTTATGTATTATAAGGAATAAGAGGGAGAGGATCAGGTGTTATGTATTATAAGGAATAAGAGAGAGAGGATCAGGTGTTATATATTATAAGGAATAAGAGGGAGAGGATCAGGTGTTATATATTATAAGGAATAAAAGGGAGAGGATCAGCTGTTATATATTATAAGGAATAAGAGGGAGAGGATCAGCTGTTATATATTATAAGGAATAAGAGGGTGAGGATCAGGTATTATGTATTATAAGGAATAAGAGGGAGAGGATCAGGTGTTATATATTATAAGGAATAAGAGGGAGAGGATCAGCTGTTATATATTATAAGGAATAAGAGGGAGAGGATCAGCTGTTATATATTATAAGGAATAAGAGGAAGAGGATCAGGTATTATGTATTATAAGGAATAAGAGGGAGAGGATCAGGTGTTATATATTATAAGGAATAAGAGGGAGAGGATCAGCTGTTATGTATTATAAGGAATAAGAGGGAGAGGATCAGCTGTTATGTATTATAAGGAATAAGAGGGAGAGGATCAGGTGTTATATATTATAAGGAATAAGAGGGAGAGGATCAGCTGTTATGTATTATAAGGAATAAGAGGGAGAGGATCAGCTGTTATATATTATAAGGAATAAGAGGGAGAGGATCAGCTGTTATATATTATAAGGAATAAGAGGAAGAGGATCAGGTATTATGTATTATAAGGAATAAGAGGGAGAGGATCAGCTGTTATATATTATAAGGAATAAGAGGGAGAGGATCAGCTGTTATGTATTATAAGGAATAAGAGGGAGAGGATCAGCTGTTATGTATTATAAGGAATAAGAGGGAGAGGATCAGGTGTTATATATTATAAGGAATAAGAGGGAGAGGATCAGGTGTTATATATTATAAGGAATAAGAGGGGGAGGATCAGGTGTTATATATTATAAGGAATAAGAGGGGGAGGATCAGGTATTATGTATTATAAGGAATAAGAGGGAGAGGATCATGTGTTATATATTATAAGGAAATAGAGGGAGAGGATCAGCTGTTATGTATTATAAGAAATAAGAGGGAGAGGATCAGGTGTTATATATTATAAGGAATAAGAGGGAGAGGATCAGCTGTTATGTATTATAAGGAATAAGAGGGAGAGGATCAGGTGTTATGTATTATAAGGAATAAGAGGGAGAGGATCAGCTGTTATATATTATAAGGAATAAGAGGGGGAGGATCAGGTGTTATATATTATAAGGAATAAGAGGGAGAGGATCTGGTGTTATATATTATAAGGAATAAGAGGGAGAGGATCAGCTGTTATGTATTATAAGGAATAAGAGGGAGAGGATCAGGTGTTATGTATTATAAGGAATAAGAGGGGGAGGATCAGGTGTTATGTATTATAAGGAATAAGAGGGAGAGGATCAGGTGTTATGTATTATAAGGAATAAGAGGGGGAGGATCAGGTGTTATATATTATAAGGAATAAGAGAGAGAGGATCAGGTGTTATATATTATAAGGAATAAGAGGAAGAGGATCAGGTGTTATGTATTATAAGGAATAAGAGAGAGAGAGAGGATCAGGTGTTATATATTATAAGGAATAAGAGGGTGAGGATCAGGTGTTATATATTATAAGGAATAAGAGGAAGAGGATCCGGTGTTATATATTATAAGGAATAAGAGGAAGAGGATCAGGTATTATTTATTATAAGGAATAAGAGGGAGAGGATCAGGTGTTGTATATTATAAGGAATAAGAGGAAGAGGATCAGGTGTTATGTATTATAAGGAATAAGAGGGAGAGGATCAGGTGTTATGTATTATAAGGAATAAGAGGGAGAGGATCAGGTGTTATATATTATAAGGAACAAGAGAGAGAGGATCAGGTGTTATATATTATAAGGAATAAGAGGGAGAGGATCAGGTATTATTTATTATAAGGAATAAGAGGGGGAGGATCAGGTATTATGTATTATAAGGAATAAGAGGGAGAGGATCAGGTGTTATATATTATAAGGAATAAGAGGAAGAGGATCAGGTGTTATGTATTATAAGGAATAAGAGGGAGAGGATCAGCTGTTATATATTATAAGGAACAAGAGAGAGAGGATCAGCTGTTATATATTATAAGGAACAAGAGAGAGAGGATCAGCTTTTATATATTATAAGGAACAAGAGAGAGAGGATCAGGTGTTATATATTATAAGGAATAAGAGGGAGAGGATCAGCTGTTATATATTATAAGGAATAAGAGGGAGAGGATCAGGTGTTATATGTTATAAGGAATAAGAGGGAGAGGATCAGGTGTTATGTGTTATAAGGAATAAGAGGGTGAGGATCAGGTGTTATATGTTATAAGGAATAAGAGGGAGAGGATCAGGTGTTATATATTATAAGGAATAAGAGGAAGAGGATCAGGTGTTATATATTATAAGGAATAAGAGGGGGAGGATCAGGTGTTAGATATTATAAGGAATAAGAGGGAGAGGATCAGCTGTTATATATTATAAGGAATAAGAGGAGAGGATCAGGTGTTATATATTATAAGGAATAAGAGGGAGAGGATCAGGTGTTATGTATTATAAGGAATAAGAGGGAGAGGATCAGCTGTTATATATTATAAGGAATAAGAGGAAGAGGATCAGGTGTTATATATTATAAGGAATAAGAGGGGGAGGATCAGGTGTTAGATATAATATGGAATAAGAGGGTGAGGATCAGGTGTTATAATATATATCTAACACCTGATCCTCCCCCTCTTATTCCTTATAATATATAACACCTGATCTTCTCTCTCTTATTTCTTATAATATATATCACTATATAATATATATATATATATATATATATATATATAAATAATAAAAATAGATATATGCTAATATGCTGCAGAAAAAAAATATTTTCCTTATGAGACATTTCAGCTTGCCAATTTGCTGACCAAGAAGATGAAGACCTTGGAACGAGGCCAGAAGAAGTGAGATGAGATGCTGAAACTTGGAAGACAAAATATTTTAAGAGATATAGACTGTGTAGAAGGGCAGAGAGAAATCCGGAATTTTCCAGTATGAGAGTGAGAGGGCAGCATAAGTGAACTTTGGCCAAGAGAGAATGGTATGACACAATGAGTATGGGTACACTTTTATTACCGCCCACAAGTATGGGCCTATTGGAGTAAAGTTTTTTTTTTGAATCCTTGGGCGAACCAATCTGTAGTTTGTAATTCAAGTGTTCAAGTCCTAGAGCTGCCAGAGAAGGTGGCAGTCATAAAGATCAAACCAACATTAAGGAAACAGCCCCAGAAGCCAAGGGGTCTAGAGATGTCGCGAATTGTTCGCCGGCGAACAGTGCCCGGCGAATTTCGCATGTTCACGTTCGCATCGTCGGGCGAACATATGTGAAGTTCGATCCGCCCCCTATACTTTAACATTGCAGTAAACTTTGACTCTGTGAGTCAGAGTCAGCAGACACATTACAGCCAATCAGCATCAGTCCCTTCCTTCCAGACCCTCCTACCTCTTGCACGGACGCCATTTTACCCTCATTCAGCTGCAGGCTTAGGAAGTGGAGGGACAGAGAAGCTGCTCCTGCTGTATAGGGAAAGCGATAGCTAGGTTGCTGCTAGGTGGTGCATTCAGGGTCCAGTTTACTCCTAAAGCACTAGTGTAACATCTGCTTTAAGGACAGCACCCAAAAAAGCTCTTTTTAGGGCTGAAAGATATCAGTCCTGGTTGGGAGGGAACCGCTGGTTAAAAGGGGTACTCCAGAATCACATTTAAGTTCCTTCAAGCAACTATCTACTACAGTATTCAAAGGGCTGAAAGATATCAGTCCGTGTGTTTTGCAACAGCTGGAGGCACCCTGGTTGGGGACCACTGCATGAAAGTCGAACTCCGCTGGAAAGCTTTTTTTCTTTAAAGCAACTAACTACTACAGTATTCAAAGGGCTGAAATATATCAGTCCGTGTGTTTTGCAACAGCTGGAGGCACCCTGGTTGGGGACCACTGCATAAAAGGGGAACTCCGCTGGCAAGTTTTTTTGCTCATTGTCACACTAGTGCAAATCACATTAGGTGTGACAGTTGTGCAAATGAAAAAAAAAAAGACCTTTTTTGGCTGTTAAATAAAATCAGTCGTCACTGTCAGTTCACGTCACAGTTGCCATTTTTTTTGCCTGCAGAGCAAATTGTGTCACCCTACTGCAAATCACAATTTAACCAAAAAAATTACAGGCAGAGGAAGGCCACCCCGCAGGTGCCGTCGTGGTGCTGGGATTCCCTTTGGCCCTAGAATGGCCAGTGTTCAGAGGCCACGTACCCTGAACCCCCAAAGTTCTGAGGACTTAGTTGACTGGCTATCACAAGACTACTACAGCTTCCGCTCGGAACCTTGACGCACCGTCCTTCTCCTCCTCTAGCTTAGCTTCGGGCACCTCTCATGCTACCACTTGCCTGCCTGCCGCCACCACCAACACTAGCACCGCAGCAGTTTTACTTGATCTGTCAGAGGAGTTATTTACACATCAGTTTGAAGACATGAGTGATGCGCAACCATTATTGCCAGAGGATGTAGATAACAGGGATATGTCTGTCAGGCAGCATTACACACATGGACGTACGGTGTGATGATGATATTGTACCTGCTGCTGCTTCCTTTCTTGAGGTGTCAGATAGTGGTGAAGGTGTTGATGATGACGATGTGTCCATGGATGCCACGTGGGTGCCCGCTAGAAGAGAAGAAGAGGGGGAAAGTTCAGATGGGGAGACAGAGAGGAGGAGGAGACGAGTTGGAAGCAGGGGGAGGTCGTCGCAAGGAGCTAGTGGCACAGTCAGACAGCATGCATCGGCACCCGGGGTCAGCCAGACGGGACGCCAATCAACGCATGCTGTTGCCACCACGAGAATGCCGTCATGGCAGAGCTCAGTGTGGCATTTATTTTGTGCGTCTGCCTCTGACAACAGTGAGGCCATTTGCAACCTGTGCCAGAAGAAACTGAGTTGTGGGAAGTCCAACACCCACCTAGACACAACTGCTATGCGAAGGCACATGATGTCACATCACAAACGCCTATGGGATCAACACGTCAGTATAAGCAGCACACAAAGTCAAAGCCGCCATCCTCCTCCTGGTCCAGCATCTTCAGCCAGGTCAACCACTGCTGCCCTCCTTGCCCTCTCTCAACCATCCGCCTCTCAGTCTCTCGCCTTGAGCAGTTCCTGCTCATCTGCCCACAGTCAGGTGTCTGTCAAGGAGATGTTTGAGCGCAAGAAGACAATGTCTCAAAGTCACCCCCTAGCCCGGCATCTGACAGCTGGCTTGTTGGAACTGTTAGCCCGCCAGCTTTTACCATACAAGATGGTGGAGTCTGAGGCCTTTAAAAATTTTGTAGCCATTGGCAAACCGCAGTGGAAGGTACCCGGATGAAATTCTTTTGCACAAAAGGCAATCCCCAACCTTTACTCCATTGTGCAAAAGGAAATTATGGCATGTCTGGCACACAGTGTAGGGGCAAGGGTCCATCTGACCACTGATACCTGGTCTGCAAAGCATGGTCAGGGAAGGTATATCACCTACACTGCTCATTGGGTTAATCTGGTGACGGCTGCCAAGCATGGAATATAAGGCTCTGCAGAGGAGTTGGTGACACCGCCACGACTTGCAGGCAGGCCTGCTTCGACCTCCTCTACTCCTCCTACTCCATCCTCTTCCATAACATCCTCGGCCGAGTCCTCTTCCACTGCTGCGTCTTGCTCCACATCACCGGCACCCCCCCCCCCCAGCTCCCAGGTGCTATTCCACATCCCGGATACGGCAGTGTCGCGCCATCTTGGGGTTGACTTGCCTCAAAGCGGAGAGTCACACCGCACCAGCGCTCCTGTCGGCCCTAAACGCACAGGTGGACCAGTGGCTGACTCCGCACCAACTGGAGATCGGCAAGGTGGTTTGTGACAACGGAACAAATTTGTGGGCGCCATTGAGGTTGGGAGAGTTGACACGTGTGCTGTGATTGTACAACGCTTTGTGCTCACGTACCCAGGCTTACAGGATGTCCTGAAGAAGTCCAGGAAGGTGTGTGGCCATTTCAAGCATTCCTACACGGCCATGGTGCACTTGTTAGATATCCAGCGGCGAAACAACATGCCAGTGAGGCGCTTGATTTGCGACAGCCCGACACGTTGGAATTCAACACTCCTAATGTTCGACCACCTGCTCCAACAAGAAAAAGCCGTCAATGAATATTTGTATGACCGGGGTGCTAGGACATCATCTGCGGAGCTGGGAATTTTTTGCCACGTTACTGGAGGCTCATGCGCAATGCCTGTAGGCTCATGCGTCCTTTTGAGGAGGTGATAAACCTGGTCAGTCGCACCGAAGGCACCATCAGCGACATCATACCGTTTGTTTTCTTCCTGGAGCGTGCCCTGCGAAGAGTGCTGGATCAGGCAGTAGATGAGCGTGAAGAGGAAGAGTTGGGGACACCATCACCACCAGAAACAGCCTTATCAGCATCGCTTGCTGGACCTGCGTCAACGCTGGAAGAGGATTGTGAGGAAGAGGAGTCAGAGGAGGAATGTGGCTTTGAAGAGGAGGAGGAAGACCAACCACAGCAGGCATCCCAGGGTGCTCCTTGTCACCTATCTGGTTCCCGTGGTGTTGTTCGTGGCTGGGGGGAAGAAGATTATACCTTCCCTGACATCACTGAGGACGAGGAACGGGGCATGAGTAGCTCGGCATCCGTCCTTGTGCAAATGGGGTCTTTCATGCTGTCGTGCCTGTTGAGGGACCCTCGTATAAAAAGGATGAAGGAGAACGACCTGTACTGGGTGTCCACGCTACTAGACCCCCGGTATAAACATAAAGTGCCTGACATGTTACCGCATTACAGCAAGGCGGAAAGGATTCAGCAGGTCCAAAATAAATTAAGAAGTATGCTGCACACAGCGTATAAGGGTCATGTCACAGCACAACAGGGATCTAACAGGGGAAGAGGTGAAAGTAATCCTCCTCCTCCTCCCTTGAACGCCGGCAAGGACAGGAAGCTGTACAGACATGCTGTTGATGGAGGACATGCGGAGCTTTTTAAGTCCTACGCATTGCTACAGCCCTTCGGGGTCCACCATGAGAGAACGACTTAACCGACAGGTAGTAGACTACCTGGCCTTAACCGCAGATATCGACACTCTGAGGAGCGATGAACCCCTTGACTACTGGGTGTGCCGGCTTGACCTGTGGCCTGAGCTATCCCAATTTGCGCTCGAACTTCTGGCCTGTCCCGCTTCAAGTGTCCTGTCAGAAAGGACCTTCAGTGCAGCAGGAGGTATTGTCACAGAGAAGAGGAGTCGCCTTGGTCAAAAAAGTCTGGATTACCTCCCCTTTCTTAAGATGGATGAAGGATGGATCCTGAAGGGACTGACACTGGGCGATACATTTGACTGAACAAGGCCTGATCAGATGAGCTGCCTTGGCCTAAAAATGGTCCACACGCTGCTGTATTTTACCTCTGAATGCCGGATGACTTGCGTGACTTATCCGCCACCAACTAGGGTTCAAGCCGCAATGTTTTAGGGCACTACAGCAGCGGCTGCGACAATACCAAATATTCCAGCCAGGTGTACATGCCTAATTTTTCTGGCCTCTGCTGCTGCACTTGTTATGGTGCTGCAATTTTTATGGCCGCTGCTACAGAAGCGGCTGCAACAATACCAAATTTTTCATCCATGTGTACATGCCTAATTTTTCTGGTACTCTCTGCTGACATCTCTGTCCATTTTTGCAACCGTGGATATTAGATGTATGCTAAGGGTAGCATGGTGGCTCAGAGGTTAGCACTGCTGCCTTGCAGCGCTGGGGCCTTGTGTTCAAATCCCACTATGTGCTGCCTCAAGGGGGGCTCTAACTATGTGCTGCCTAATATGGGGGAATCTTATGTGCTGCCTAAAGGGAGGCTCTAACTATGTGCTGTCTAATATGGGGGAATCTATGTGCTGTCTAAAGGGGGGAATCTAACTATGTGCTGTCTAATATAGGGGAATCTATGTGCTGCCTAAAGGGGAGCTCTAACTATGTGCTGCCTCAAGGGGGGCTCTAACTATGTGCTGCCTAATATGGGGGAATTGTATGTGCTGCCTAACATGGGGGAATCTAACTATGTGATGCCTAAAGGGAGGCTCTAACTATGCGCTGCCTAATATGGTGGAATCTATGTGCTGTCTAAATGGGGGGGGGGGGGATCTAACTGTGTGATGCCTAAAGGGGGCAAAAGCACGTTATTCCTAACCATTTAGGAATAATAGGTGATGTATGCCCTTTATGGATTAAAACCGGACTCTGCATCAACTATGTAATTTTCCATGGGAGTTTTTCCATGGATCCCCCTCCGGGACACGACACAGTCCAGGTGTTAGTCCCCTTGAAACAACTTTCAAATCACTATTGTGGCCAGAAAGAGTCCCTGTGGGTCTTAAAACTCGCCTGCCCATTGAAGTCAATGGCAGTTCGCCGGTTCACGAACTTCTGCGGATGTTCGCGATTTGCGAACCTAAAATTTTATGTTTGCGACATCACTAAAGGGGACTGAATGGTGAAGGAGGCTGCCAAGGCTGCAGAGCTCCTGTCCTCCCACAGTTATGTACAGAGTATACAGGTGGATCGGGAGTGTGGATTTTTCTGGTTAGGTCTCTTGCAGGAATCGGCAATGCATGCTGAGAGAGACCAATGGAAGAAGAGAGATGGTGCAGGGCAAAGATGGCATCTGGAATGTTGGTAAGAAACTGTGTGTGCGAGCAGTCTTGTACTCCATGGTAACATACGTGGCCTCATACGCTAAACAGAAGGGAGCTATGTGTGTAGTAAAGTCTGTACATTGGGTGGCCTCAGGATTCAACAATACAAAGAGGTTTTGTGCAGACTTCATTATCTACATCTGTTATGACCTAGGTAAAATAATAAAGATACCTGACCAACACACTCCATAATCATCTTACCTGTTTCAGAGACTATGAGTAGACTTCATCTAACTGCCTAAGGTGGGCCAATATAAGTATGTCCTTGTCCGACTGTACTGACTCCGTAACCATGCATACAATAAATATGACAGTGTGAGGCAAAATTAGAGGTACATTTAAATATATATTCTTTCTAAATAATTCCTGACAGAGAAAAAAAAATCTCCAAAAGCGGCAGAGCTGTATACTTTAACACTTAAAGGCCCTCTATAATCTAGGAAGGGAGGCATAGACACAGCAAGGGAGAACCTGCCTGTCCCATTTTTTGCAGCTTCATGAAAACATTTTCTTCTTCAGCTCACTGTGAACCTCCTCTTAACAGCATCACATCGCAGTTTGTACCAAAATCAAGGTCAAATGTAATTCTAAATAATAATAACTGAATTGTAACTGAAGTGAAAAGTAGAAGCTTAGTACATCTTAGTTGCCAAGTGCCGGACTAGCAGCTGAGAGCCTTCACAGAGACACGGTTCTTAAAAATCAATAATTGAGACATTTTTCCTACCGTGGTCATCTAAATAATTGTGGCTATCATCAGTACATATATTCACTAATGATCTACAACTAATATCCACATTAATGCACTGAAATTGAAGTTGCATAATTATATTTGCACATTGGTTATGTGTCGTAAAAGTCCACACAATTTGTGGTCCATTTATTTTAAATTAAAGTTATGTTCTCCAATATGTGATAGTGGGGAGCACTTTACCTTTGACTCACGGAAATTAAACGGGGGGGGGGGGGGGGGGATGTTGTGCATTGGACCAGAATGAAGTGGAGAGATGTGAGTCTTCATTTTGATCCTGGCAGCCATGTTTAAGTAGATGCATTTAAAACTTAACCCTAAATACCAAAATGATAAATGATTATTTGATTGAAAATGAAATGGCGCATTACACGAACATATATTTTATATTCACACTCTGTATATAATCAGCTGTATACGGTATCATCCATAACACATGTGATTCTAACATTCACATAGTTTATTCTAACGTTCATAAATATTCCCCTTTTTCAGGCCCAACATGCATGTTCTTGAGTTAACATAATAGACCTGCGATTCTGCACATATGAACCTCTACTCTAATAGATGTTTCTTCACGGCAGCAAAATGTTCTCAAGCATCACATCAGCTTTGTTTGGGTTACTCAAGCACCACATCAGCTTTGTTTGGGTTACTCAAGCACCACATCAGCTTTGTTTGGGTTACTCAAGCACCATATCAGTTTTGTTTGGGTTATCTCTTAAGGTCCTAGCTGCATATGTCCTTCATAGTCAGACGTTAGCTATAAACAATATGGTGTTGTTGGTTGTTAACCAGGTCAAATCATCCTCTTATTTTTCCATATATTCTGTTAAAATAAAAGTTAACCACTTGATGTCCATGGACTTTATGCCCATATTGGTCGGGTGTCTTCATACCCAGGGGGATGTGTCCCATTCATCTTCTCTTACCCATTACTTAAAGTTAGAGGCCTCACATATATCTGGTAATGTATTAACTCTTAATTAATTTTGATCATTTTTACAATGTGGATGAAAATGATATAAATTAGTACGTATGGGGAAAAATCCTTTCTAAACACCTAATAGAAATAACAAATCATTGTGTATACCACCCCCAGCAGCGGGGTTTGCATATTACACCCACATCGGTGGAAGAAAAATCAACATGGATACATGCCTCTCACTGCAGAAGGCTCCTACACCATGTTCCTGATTTTATATATATATATATATATATATATATATATATATATATATATATAACCTTTTTTAAATAAATAATGGTTTAATAAGTGACAAAATAGATAGTTTCATGGGATAAAAGGTAATCAATATTTGCAGTAATACATTTAGTAAATTTAAAATATTGCCAGATTAATGGAAATTCTGGAGTATGTAAACCTGCTTATGTTATTTTCAAGGAGATGTAACGGGTGCGGGGTAATATCAGCCCACGTACACAGCTGCAGCACTGAACTCCTGTTCATAAGGGAATAATCAGTAGAGATACAGACTCTTCGGGGGTGTTTTTAACCAAGAGGGTATAATAGTCAGTGGTATAATAGTCAGTGATATAATAATCAGTGATATAATAGTCGGTGATATAATAATCAGTGATATAATTGTCAGGAACCGGACTGGAAGCGGGTAGTGGATCCTATGTGTTAGTGAGGCCAATGCGTGGGCCGTACCAGGTGACCGGTTCTAAGAAGTTACTGGTTTTCACCAGAGCCCGCCGCAAGGCGGGATGGACTTGCTGCGGCGGTAACTCCCAGGTCGTATCCCCCGATAGCGACTCAACCTCACTAACAGCTGAGATAGGCGCGGTACACAAGGACAAGGCAAAGGCAAGGTCGGACGTAGCAAAAGGTCAAGGCAGGCGGCAAAGGTTCATAGTCAGGGGCAATGGCAAGAGTCTGGATACACAGGCTTAGGAACACACAGAATGCTTTCTCAGGTCACTAGGCAACAAGATCCGGCAGGGACAGGAAGGGGAAGTGGATTATATTGTGTAGGGAGTGATTGGAACTAATTGGGCCAGGCACCAATTAATGGTGCACTGGCCCTTTAAATCTGAGAGACCCGGCGCGCGCCCTAGAGAGCTGGGCTGTGTGCGCAGGGACTGAGCAGGAGGACGGGGTGAGTGACACGGGATGCGACTCGTGAGCGGGCACGTCCCGCCCCGGGGATCGCATCCCCGCCGAGAGACAAAGAGCAGCGCTCCCGGTCAGCGAGTCTGACAGGGGCGCTGCAAGCAGGAGTGCAATGCTGCGAGTGCTCCGGGGAGAAGCGGGACCCGGAGCGCTCAGCGTTACAATAATAGTCGGTGATATATTAGTCGGTGATATAATAGTCGGTGATATAATAGTCAGTGATATAATAGCCGCCCTGACCCTGCATAATAAATGGATCTCAGTTAATATTTTCAGAACTGCTCATTGATGTGAAATGTAAACAAGAGCCGAGGACCAGCAGCGCCCGGAGGAAGAATTATCCCATCAGAGAGAGTGGAGGCGTCATGGCGTCCGGACAGAGACTATTTATTACAGATCTGGATCCAACGCCAGGGAACAGCAGTTCCTGAGGTCTAAGGAGACAGCGAGGAGAACCGGCAGTCTATTTGCAAACCCAGCGCCTGACGTCTCCGACATGAACCTAATCTGCTCGGCCGAGCTCAGCGCCGCACGGCAATACTGACTAATGACGGCAAAGTGTATGTGCCGGAGACGGATTCAGCATTCAGCCATTTGGTACTCCATAATTCATCGCAGGCGGCCGACTCAAAAAAAGACCAAAAGGAAATGGAAATCACATGTAAAGTGACCCTTCTGCGAGTGATAGAGAGAAAAAGAGAGGGAGGGAGAGAGAGAGAAAGAGAGAGAAAGAGAGAGAAAGAGAGGGAGAGAGACAGAGAGAAAGAAAGAAAGAGAGACAGAGAGAGAGAAAGAGAGAGAGAGAAAGAGAGAGAGAGAAAGAGAGAGAGAGAGAGAAGAGAGAGAAAGAGAGAGAAAGAAAGAGAGAGAGAGAAAGAGAGAGAGAGAGAAAGAGAGAGAGAGAAATAAAGAGAGAGAGAGGTAAAGAGAGAGAGAAAGAAAGCGAGAGGGAAAGAAAGAGAGAGAGAGAAAGAGAGAGAGAGAGAAAGAGAGAGAGAAAGAGAGAGAAAAGGAGAAAGAGAGAGAAAAGGAGAAAGAGAGAGAGAGAGAAAGAGAGAGAGAAAGAGAGAGAGAGAAAGAGAGAGAGAAAGAGAGAGAGAGAAAGAGAGAGAGAGAGAGAAAGAGAGGGAGAGAAAAATAGAGAGAGAGAGAAAGAGAGAGAGAAAGAGAGAGGCAGAGAGAGAGAGAGAAAGAGAGAGAGAGAGAAAGAGAGAGAAAGAAAGAAAGAGAGAGAGAAAGAGAGAGAGAAAGAGAGGTAAAGAGAGAGGAAGAGAGAGGTAAAGAGAGAAAGAGAACAAGAGAGAGAAAGAAAGAGAAAAAGAGAGAGAAATATAGAGAAAGCGAGAGAAAGAGAGAGTGGAAAAAGGAGAGAGAGAGAAAAAGAGAGAAAAGGAGAGAGAGAAAGAGAGAGACAGACAAAGATAGAGAGAGAGAAAGAGAGAGAGATAAAGAGAGAGAGAAAGAGAGAGAAAGAGAGAGAAAAAGAGAGAGGGGGAAGCTCAGAGTACAGGACAAGGAGGAATCTCATCTTCTGGGAATCATTTCTTAATTCCGAAAAAGAGACCAATGGTCGTAGGGTAAATTATTTATACAAACTAGAAGCCACCAAAGGTCGTCAGAAAAGACCCATCAGTTCAGAAACATTCACATTTACAAGACATGGCTGCATCTCTTCCGGCATTCATCAGCTATCAGGACCGGCCATCATTTCCATCTCTAATGCCCCTACTGTCTCCTGATGATTGGGGCAGGAAACGCGTCGAGACAAAATGATTCATTACAGATATTTTCCTAGATCCAGATACATGTCATGTATTCCATCTGCATTTGTGTTACCACTCCTGTTTGCACTTACTGTTGTCTCAATGATTACTTGTGGTATCCGTTGGCACTAATATTGCACTAGGTCATATATTCTATCTACACACAATTTTTTTAGGGGCCAAGTGATACCTTACATGTGCCCACTGGACAACATTTGTTATGGCAGTGTGGTATCGCCACAAATATAATCATCTTTGTGTGACATAACCCCTATTGTATACAGATCCTGAGGATCTCCATATCTGGACGGTACTAACACTGAGACACAGCAACCGTTTATATACATCTGACTGGATCTCTAACTAGGGGTATCCTTCAGCTATATGCTGCTGTGATTGGCAATAGGCCATCCTCTCCTACTCCTATCCTCACCTATATAGACTATTTAGTGAGACAGTTAGTGCTCCTTCCTGTCTATATCTTAGTGAATCCTCAGGAACTTAGGGGTAGGTTTCAGAGCGGGGCCGTCCTTTTTAGGACAGACCACCCCGCCTAGGCATAGGGGTAGCATAGGGGTTTCACTGTAGGGCCATATAGGTAGTGGCCGCTCATCTCCCTAGGCCTCGGGTCATGCGCTGCCACGGCGATCCAATCATCCAGCATGGCAGCCTGAGGTTCCCTCACCTGCCTCCGCTGCCTTCCACAGGGCCTTCAACTCTGGTCTGAGATCGAGCAGACCAGAGCAGAAGATGACCGATAATACTGATCAGTGCTATGTCCTATGCATAGCATTGATCAGTATTAGCAATCGAATGATTGCTATAAATAGTCCCCTATGGGGACTATTAAAATGTAAAAATAAAAGTAAAAAAAGTTAAAAATAAAAGTAAAAAATTGAAAAAAAAACCTCCCCCAATAAAAATTTTAATTGTCCCATTATCCCTATTTCACCCCAAAAAAGTGTAAAAAAAAATATTTTATATACATATTTGGTATCGCCGCATGCGTAAATATCCAAACTATTAAAATAAAATGTTAATGATACCGTACGGTGAACGGCGTGAACGTAAAAAAAAAGTCCAAATAAATGCTTTTTCATAACATTTTATTCCAAAAATGTAAAAATAAAATTGTCCCAAATGGGCTGAGTCCTTAAGGGGTTAAGGGGTTAATCATACTGAAAGGTTTTGAAATCCTCCTGCACAATTGTTGGATGGTTTTCCCAACATAAAACTTGTGACAGACACATTTTGTAATATAAACTCTCCCTGATGATTGACAGTTTATAAATTCCCTTATTTTATATTGCTGTTGGTCAACTTGATTGATAAAAGTCTTAATTTTTGGAACAAACTTACAGAATGTTCATCTGCCACAGGGAAATGATCCCACAACCGGGGATGTAAGCCAATTAGTTGACTTTTCTCATAATAGTGACTTCTCACTAGATGTTCCCTTACATTCTTGCCCCTTCTATAGATTACTGAAGGACGTTCAGTGATCACTTACCTGATTTCTGAATTGGCCAGAAGTATCAGGCAGTATTTCTGCAGTGTGTTCTTCACTTGTTTGTTATTTTGGTCAAAGTTACCAAAACATCTTATGATCTGTTGTGCCGTGTCAGTGGTTTTATTCCACAATAAATCTGTCCTGTCAGTTGCCCTCACCTTGGCATAGGCTCTATGTAATGTTTTCTTAGGGTAGCCTTGCTCAGTAAATCTCTGCAAAAGGACGGTACTTTCTTTTTGAAAGGTGTCTTCTGTAGAACAATTTCTATGGGCTCTCAGGTCCAGATGAAAGCTGGTGCACTCTAAAAAAACTATTCGTAGAAGTTTCCGATAAACTTCAGTTTTGACACTGCCATCAGACGCCAGCGAAATTTCAAGATCAAGAAAATTGATTGTAGTCGTGTGGATTTCAGACGGGAATTTCATGAATATAGTGTTCGTGTTCAATTTAGTGACAAATTGTTGAAATAGTGATTCTGTGGCATCCCAAAAAAGTAAAATATTGTCTTTATACCGTCCCCAAAATATAATGTGCTGAGGGAATTAGGAAAAGTGCTCAGAAAAAACAATAATGTTTTCCCAGCACCCCAAAAACAAATTCACGTAAATTGGCACACACGCCGTGCCCATGGCTGTGCTTCTTTTCTGAAAGGAAAAGTGCAGATCAAAAATAAAATAATTGTGAGTAAGCAAAAATTGAAGTAGTGACAAAACAAATTCATTGTGCTCAGTTGATTGTGTTCCTTTGGTGCAAAGAAAGTGTCTAACTGCTGTCATCCCAAGATTGTGCTGTATATTTGTGTAGAGCGATTCCACATCTAAGCTGGCTATGAATTTGCCTAGAGTCTGGTGACAGTGTCTTTAGTGTACCTGAGATGGGATGGCAACGTAGACACAAAGGGAACTGAGAACTTGTCAATATAAAGACTGATCCCTTGGGTCAAATTGTCGTTTCCCGAAACAATCGGGTGGCCAGGGACAGGGCGACAAGACTTATGTAACTTGGGCAATGCGTAAATAGTTGCCAAGGTTGGCTTAGCATTGTACAAGACACGGAATTCCTCATCAGTAATAAGGTTACAATTTTTTGGCTTCTTGTAGCAACCTATGAAGTTCAGCAAGAAAATGTATTGTGGGATTTTCTTCCATTCTGATCTATTTATCTGAGTCTTCAATAGTCGAAGGACCATTGGATTGTTGCTCCCTTATGGGAGTGCTTTATGACAATTGTGTCATTAGTCTCCAATTCCCGTAAGGCTTTTGTCTCTCTAGGTGTTAGATTCATATTTGTCCTTAAAGGCCTTAAAGGGGTACTCCGCTGCTCAACGTTTGGAACAAAATGTTCCAAATGCTTAGAGCCAGCATCGGGAGCTCGTGACGTCCTAGCCCTGCCCCTCATGATGTCACGCCCCGCCCCCTCAATGCAAGTCTATGGGAGGGGCGTCACGCCCCCTCCCATAGACTTGCATTGAGGGGTTGGGGCGTGACATCATGAGGGGTGGGGCTATGATGTCACGAGCTCCTGTTACTGGCTCTAAGCATTCGGAACGTTTAGTGGGAGTGAATTTAGATTTCGGTTTTATTGTTGAGTAGGGTGCACTGACTGTTCTATCGCCTGTCTCATTCTCTAATAATAGTGATTATAAATTATTTAAAGCTTGTTCTTCACATCGATTTAGATCATGTTGGGGATGATATTTATGTAACGCCAGCTTTCTGGTGAACATATTAATGTCTTTTACCCACTCAAAAGCTTCATATTTAGGTGTAGGCGTGAAGGAAAGAACCTTTCTTTAAAACTGACACCTGGTCTGATTTTAGATTTAGGGATGATAAGTTACAGCTCTGTTGATCTCGATCACTATTTAGTATCTCTGGGACGGATTGGCCCATTTCTCTCTGTCTCTCAGTTTTACCTCCATTCCTAAAAAAGGAGAAGCAGCCATTGTTGCTCCATTGATTAGAGAGGGCTGGACCAGAAGCCAACAAAGGAGCTGTGGTCGTAATGATAGGTTGCTGGACCATTGGTACATCACGTAAGGATGTAGAGTAACATACTGATTTACCAGAAGCCTTAGCATTTGAAATGGACATGGTTGAGATCATTTGGCTCGGTGTTGTGTTTGGGACGTTCATACATCTTGGATGTAAATTAGTTGGAACCGGGGGATTTGTCATATTAGTGTTTTTATTATTGTTCTTAGGAGGAAATCTCTGTTTGTTCTTGTACCTAGCTTTAGGAATTTGTGTGGAGTGAAATCCACCTGCAGAATACAGTGACCCCCCCGACCTACGATGGCCCCGACATATGATCAGATCGACATACAATGCTTTTTTATGTCGGGGCCATCGCATTAAGTGCTATCCGGCAGTGCAAAATGCTTAAGCTATTGCCGGATAGCGGCTTAATGTTCCCCGTGTGGTGCGGTAAGTATTACTTACCCCTCCACGATGCTCCGGGGTGCCCTCCGGGTCCAGCGCTGGTCCTCTGTGTCTTCTCGGCCCTCTCCGGTGACGTCAATACGCTGCTGCGCACGTCATCCAATAGGAATGGCATACGCGGCGGCGTAATGACGTCACTACACAGGCCCAGTAAGGCCTTGCGGAAGACGGCGGAGGACCGGAGAAGACAGAAGAGGACCAGAGAAGACAGCGGAGGACCGGAGAAGACCAGGAGAGCCCAGCAGAGGACCAGAGATTACCAGGAGAGCCCAGCGGAGGCCTGAGGTTACCATCGGGAGCGGCGGGGACACCATCAGGAGCGGCGGGGACAGGTGAGTATAGCTTCCTTTACATTGCACGAATCCCTCAACATACGATGGATTTGACAACCGATGGCACGTTTGGAACGAATTACCATCGTATGTTGAGGGACCACTGTATATCTCTTCAGAACCCGATATCTCAGATTCAGAGATGTCTGTATGCTGGGGGGGTGCTATCAGCTGGTTTTTAGATGTAAATGTGACCTGTGTTGAAATCCCTTTTATCTCGGAAGTATTTTCTGTTTCCTCTCTTTAATCTCAGATTGAAAGTATTCAATATGTTTTTGTAGTTTTTGTTCCTAATGATTAAATTCTGGATGGATTCTAAATCCTTGAATTTCTCCAAGTTGATGATCCAATTGGGTTGTCACATCAGTGAACACTTTCTTTTTGTAACTAAGCAGATATTCCAGCATAAGAAGCGAGTTCTCTGTCAATAGTTGTCGCCAAACTGACAGGAATTCGCTATCACCCTGGTGGGAATTGGGCGTTATGTTAATACGTAGCCCTCTATAAATGATTTTTTGTTGATGGTAAGTATCTAGACCTGTAATTTCCCACCGGGATCTGAGATATTGTTTATATGTTTTCTGAAGATTACGGAAAGCGGACTGGATATCTATAAGATTAAGAGGCAATTCATTGGATGAAAAAACATGTGTCACTGAGGTATGTATCAAGATGGGGCCTGCCTGCCAGAAATCCTTCCATACCTATAAGACCTTATATAAGGTTTGGTCTCAACAATAAGAGGTGTTAACCCCAATTTAAAAGCACAATTCAGAAAAGAAACCAATGGTTGGAGGGTAAATTATAAATACAAACTAGAAACTACCAAAGGTGGTCAAAAATACCCATTAGTTCCCAACCATTCACATTTACTATTTACAAGACTTGAATAATAGGGTCCATAAAGTGAAAAAGAAAAATGGAAGAAATACAAACATTTAAAAACACTGGGGGAGATTTATCGAAACCGGTCCAGAAGAAAAGTTGCCCATAGCAACCAATCAAATCGCAGCTTTCATTTTTAACAAGGGCTCTGCAAAATGAAAGCATCGATCTGATTGGTTGCTATGGTCAACTTTTCCTCAACCGGTTTTGATAAATCTCCCCCACTGTGTGCAATTAACCCCTTAAGGACTAAGCCTTTTGCATTCACTTCCAGGCAGTGGAAGAGAGAGATGATATCTGGTAACTATAAAAGCAAGTACACTAAGTGATTGTGTCTGTATACAAGGGTGTGAAGTATGAAAGTGAGAGGGACTTAAGGGACTTTAAATTCAGGGAGTTTAGTTGAAATATTTGATAGTTTTTTTTACTTTTAATTCTTGCAATCCCCATAACTAGATGGCCTCCATGTTGGAAAACGCAGTCCAGTGCACATCTTGCACAATGTATGTAATCCTTGAACAGCAGTGCGAGGGGCATATTGTTCTGCAGGATGGGTGAGATTTGTTCATTTGGAAGCCCAGATCCTGGATCTAGAGGAGCAACTGGCAACACTGAGACGGATTGACAACCTGGAGAGGAGTCTCCTGCTCAATGAGCAAGTACTCTCTGGGGTAGAGGTGGGGGAGGATAGTGGGACGGAGGTGCAGGACAGTCAGGCAGCTAGCTGGGTTACAGTTAAAAAGTGGGGTAGAGGGAAAAGTATCAGGGAGGCTAGTCCTGATCTGGACACCCCAACAAGTTTGCCCGGTTGGCAGATGAGGGGGATGACCTTTCAGAGCTCACAGTACTGCAGCAAGATACTGCCTCTGATCGCCAGGGGGTGTCTGCTCCAGTAAGGAGGGAGGGAGAAGTGCAGGGCAAGCCAGACAGGTACTGGTAGAGGGGGACTCTATTATTAGGGGGACAGACAAGGCGATCTGTCACAAAGACCAGGATCACCCAACAGTGTGTGGTTTTCATGGCGCTCGAGTTCAGCACATCGCCGATCGGGTTGACAGGTTGCTGGGTGGGGCTGGAGAAGACCCAGCGGTCATGGTACATATTGGCACCAATGACAAGTAAGAGGTAAGTGGAGGGTCCTTAAAAATTATTACAGGGACTTAGGCCGCAAGCTTAAGGCAAGGACCTCCAAGGTAATATTTTCTGAAATACTCTCAGTACCACGAGCCGCACCAGAGAGGCAGCGGGAGATCAGGGACCTGTACCACGAGCCGCACCAGAGAGGCAGCGGGAGATCAGGGAGGTATACAAGTGGCTCAGAAGCTGGTGTAGGAAGGAAGGGTTTGGGTTCATGGAGAACTGGGCCGACTTCGCTGTCTGATACCGGCTCTACCGTAGGGACTGGCAGCACCTCAATGGGGAGGGGGCGCTGTGCTTGGGTAAAATATGTCTAGAAGGGTGGAGGAGTGTTTAAACTAGGGACTGGGGGGGGGGGAGGGAAAGGACAACGTTGAGTGGGAAGATAGTGTAGATAGAGAGGGGGGACTTAGTAATATACCTGTGGGTAGGACAGAGGGAGGGGTTAGAATAGTTAATAGGGATATGAGCGGGGGATGGGTTAGAATAGTTAATAGGCATAGGAGCAGGGGAGGGGGTTAGAATAAATAATAGGGATATGAGCGGGGGATGGGTTAGAATAGTTAATAGGGATAGGATCGGGGGGAGGGGTTAGAATAATTAACAGGGATAGGAGCGGGGGAGGGGATAGGATTCATACACATTGAATTACATGGTGACTAATACCAGACGTCTGACCAATAAACTGATGACCTGGAGCGGTTATGTCTGAGGAGGATTATGACATCGCGGGTATAACAGAGAATTGGTTGGACGATCGCTGTGACTGGGCGGTAACATACAGGGTTATAGTCAGGAAGGAGCGGACAAAACGGAAAGGGGGAGGAGTTTGTCTTTATGTAGAGTCCAGTCTGAAGGCCGCACTGCGGGAGGATATACAGGAGGAGACGATAATGTGGAGGCCGCACTGCGGGAGGATATACAGGAGGAGACGATAATGTGGAGGCCGCACTGCGGGAGGATATACAGGAGGAGAGGATAATGTGGAGGCCGCACTGCGGGAGGATATACAGGAGGAGATGATAATGTGGAGGCCGCACTGCGGGAGGATATACAGGAGGAGACGATAATGTGGAGGCCGCACTGCGGGAGGATATACAGAAGGAGACGATAATGTGGAGGCCGCACTGCGGGAGGATATACAGGAGGATACGATAATGTGGAGGCCGCACTGCGGGATGATATACAGGAGGAGACGATAATGTGGAGGCCGCACTGCGGGAGGATATACAGAAGGAGACGATAATGTGGAGGCCGCACTGCGGGAGGATATACAGGAGGAGACGATAATGTGGAGGCCGCACTGCGGGAGGATATACAGGAGGAGACGATAATGTGGAGGCCGCACTGCGGGAGGATATACAGAAGGAGACGATAATGTGGAGGCCGCACTGCGGGAGGATATACAGGAGGAGACGATAATGTGGAGGCCGCACTGCGGGAGGATATACAGGAGGAGAGGATAATGTGGAGGCCGCACTGCGGGAGGATATACAGGAGGAGACGATAATGTGGAGGCCGCACTGCGGGAGGATATACGGGAGGAGAGGATAATGTGGAGGCCGCACTGCAGGAGGACATACAGGAGGAGACGATAATGTGGAGGCCGCACTGTGGGAGGATATACAGGAGGAGACGATAATGTGGAGGCCGCACTGCGGGAGGATATACGGGAGGAGAGGATAATGTGGAGGCCGCACTGCGGGAGGATATACAGGAGGAGACGATAATGTGGAGGCCGCACTGTGGGAGGATATACAGGAGGAGACGATAATGTGGAGGCCGCACTGCGGGAGGATATACAGGAGGAGACGATAATGTGGAGGCCGCACTGCGGGAGGAAATACGGGAGGAGACGATAATGTGGAGTCATTATGGGGAGAAATATTTGGAGATAATAATAATAAATCCTGATCGGGTTATAACCTATAAACCTCCAAACATAATGGAAGAGACAGAAGATCAATTACTGAGGAAATAATCAGCCAATCAGAACGAGGAGATAATAATGGGGACCAGAGGGGGCGCCCTACTAGACTTAATATTAACAGACCTGACCAGAGGGGGCGCCCTACTAGACTTAATATTAACAGACCTGACCAGAGGGGGCGCCCTACTAGACTTAATATTAACAGACCTGACCAGAGGGGGCGTCCTACTAGACTTAATATTATCCAACAGACCTGACCAGAGGGGGCGCCCTACTAGACTTAATATTATCCAACAGACCTGACCAGAGGGGGCACCCTACTAGACTTAATATTAACAGACCTGACCAGAGGGGGCGCCCTACTAGACTTAATATTAACAGACCTGACCAGAGGGGGCGTCCTACTAGACTTAATATTATCCAACAGACCTGACCAGAGGGGGCGCCCTACTAGACTTAATATTATCCAACAGACCTGACCAGAGGGGGCACCCTACTAAACTTAATATTATCAGACCTGACCAGAGGAGGCGTCCTACTAGACTTAATATTATCAGACCTGACCAGAGGGGGCGCCCTACTAGACTTAATATTATCCAACAGACCTGACCAGAGGGGGCGCCCTACTAGACTTAATATTATCCAACAGACCTGACCAGAGGGGGCACCCTACTAAACTTAATATTATCAGACCTGACCAGAGGAGGCGTCCTACTAGACTTAATATTAACAGACCTGACCAGAGGGGGCTCCCTACTAGACTTAATATTAACAGACCTGACCAGAGGGGGCGCCCTACTAGACTTAATATTATCCAACAGACCTGACCAGAGGGGGCGCCCTACTAGACTTAATATTAACCAACAGACCTGACCAGAGGGGGCACCCTACTAGACTTAATATTAACAGACCTGACCAGAGGGGGCGCCCTACTAGACTTAATATTACCCAACAGACCTGACCAGAGGGGGTGCCCTACTAGACTTAATATTAACAGACCTGACCAGAGGGGGCGCCCTACTAGACTTAATATTATCCAACAGACCTGACCAGAGGGGGCGCCCTACTAGACTTAATATTAACAGACCTGACCAGAGGGGGCGTCCTACTAGACTTAATATTATCCAACAGACCTGACCAGAGGGGGCGCCCTACTAGACTGAATATTATCCAACAGACCTGACCAGAGGGGGCGCCCTACTAGACTTAATATTACCCAACAGACCTGACCAGAGGGGGCGCCCTACTAGACTTAATATTACCCAACAGACCTGACCAGAGGGGGCGCCCTACTAGACTTAATATTACCCAACAGATCTGACCAGAGGGGGCACCCTACTAGACTTAATATTACCCAACAGACCTGACCAGAGGGGGCGCCCTACTAGACTTAATATTAACCAACAGTCCTGACCAGAGGGGGCGCCCTATTAGACTTAATATTAACAGACCTGACCAGAGGGGGCGCCCTACTAGACTTAATATTATCCAACAGTCCTGACCAGAGGGGGCGCCCTACTAGACTTAATATTAACCAACAGACCTGACCAGAGGGGGCTTCCTACTAGACTTAATATTACCCAACAGTCCTGACCAGAGGGGGCGCCCTACTAGACTTAATATTAACCAACAGTCCTGACCAGAGGGGGCGCCCTACTAGACTTAATATTAACCAACAGACCTGACCAGAGGGGGCGCCCTACTAGACTTAATATTAACAGACCTGACCAGAGGGGGCGTCCTACTAGACTTAATATTATCCAACAGACCTGACCAGAGGGGGCGCCCTACTAGACTTAATATTATCCAACAGACCTGACCAGAGGGGGCGCCCTACTAGACTGAATATTAACCAACAGACCTGACCAGAGGGGGCGTCCTACTAGACTTAATATTATCCAATAGACCTGACCAGAGGGGGCGCCCTACTAGACTTAATATTAACCAACAGACCTGACCAGAGGGGGCGTCCTACTAGACTTAATATTACCCAACAGACCTGACCAGAGGGGGCGCCCTACTAGACTTAATATTACCCAACAGACCTGACCAGAGGGGGCGCCCTACTAGACTTAATATTACCCAACAGATCTGACCAGAGGGGGCGCCCTACTAGACTTAATATTACCCAACAGTCCTGACCAGAGGGGGCGCCCTACTGGACTTAATATTAACAGACCTGACCAGAGGGGGCGCCCTACTAGACTTAATATTATCCAACAGTCCTGACCAGAGGGGGCGCCCTACTAGACTTAATATTAACCAACAGACCTGACCAGAGGGGGCTTCCTACTAGACTTAATATTACCCAACAGTCCTGACCAGAGGGGGCGCCCTACTAGACTTAATATTAACCAACAGTCCTAACCAGAGGGGGCGCCCTACTAGACTTAATATTAACCAACAGACCTGACCAGAGGGGGCGCCCTACTAGACTTAACATTACCCAACAGTCCTGACCAGAGGGGGCGCCCTACTAGACTTAATATTAACCAACAGTCCTGACCAGAGGGGGCGCCCTACTAGACTTAATATTAACAGACCTGACCAGAGGGGGCGCCCTACTAGACTTAATATTAACAGACCTGACCAGAGGGGGCGCCCTACTAGACTTAATATTAACCAACAGACCTGACCAGAGGGGGCGCCCTACTAGACTTAATACTAACCAACAGACCTGACAGAGGGGGCGCCCTACTAGACTTAATATTAACAGACCTGACCAGAGGGGGCGCCCTACTAGACTTAATATTAACCAACAGACCTGACCAGAGGGGGCGCCCTACTAGACTTAATATTACCCAACAGTCCTGACCAGAGGGGGCGCCCTACTAGACTTAATATTAACCAACAGTCCTGACCAGAGGGGGCGCCCTACTAGACTTAATATTAACAGACCTGACCAGAGGGGGCGCCCTCCTAGACTTAATATTAACCAACAGACCTGACCAGAGGGGGCGCCCTACTAGACTTAATATTAACCAACAGACCTGACAGAGGGGGCGCCCTACTAGACTTAATATTAACAGACCTGACCAGAGGGGGCGCCCTACTAGACTTAATATTAACCAACAGACCTGACCAGAGGGGGCGCCCTACTAGACCTAATATTACCCAACAGACATGACCAGAGG
Source organism: Hyla sarda (assembly GCF_029499605.1). NCBI lineage: Eukaryota > Metazoa > Chordata > Amphibia > Anura > Hylidae > Hyla > Hyla sarda. Next base: position 160,739 of record NC_079194.1, read on the forward strand.
GGGCGCCCTACTAGACTTAATATTACCCAACAGACCTGACCAGAGGGGGCGCCCTACTAGACTTAATATTAACAGACCTGACCAGAGGGGGCGCCCTACTAGACTTAATATTAACAGACCTGACAGAGGGGGCGCCCTACTAGACTTAATATTATCCTACAGACCTGACAGAGGGGGCGCCCTACTAGACTTAATATTAACAGACCTGACAGAGGGGGCGCCCTACTAGACTTAATATTAACAGACCTGACCAGAGGGGGCGCCCTACTAGACTTAATATTATCCTACAGACCTGACAGAGTAACTAATGTGCAGGTAGAAGGACACCTAGGAAATAGTGACCATAATATAATACATTATAACTTGTTCTTCGATAAGGGAATCTCTCGAGGGGCCACAAAAACAATGAACTTTAGGAAGGCAAAGTCTGATCAACTCAGAGAAGCCCTGAACAATATAAATTGTGATAATGTCCTCAAAAACAAGAATACTGACAGTAAACGGGAGACTTCAAAATATCTTAAATTCTCACTGTAAGATGTATAAACCTTATGGGAATAAAAGGGTGGAAATAAAAGAAAACCAATATGGATGAACAAAAACATTAAAGGGGCAATAAATGACAAAAATAAAGCATTTAAACTACTAAAACAGGACGGCAGTGAGGAAGCATTAAAAAGCTATAGAGAAAAATGTAAAATATGTAAAAAACTGATAAAAGCCGCAAAAATAGAGACAGAAAGACTCATTGTCAAAGAGAATAAAACTAACCCCAAAATGTTCTTTAACTATATAAATAGCAAAAAGGTCAAAAATGTAAGTGTTGGCCACTTAAAAAATGATGAGGAAGAAATTATAAACGGGGATCAGGAAAAAGCAAATATATTAAACAAATTCTTCTCCACTGTATTCACCGAGGAAAATGAAATGCCAGGTGAAATACAGCGAGATAAGGTAAACTCCCCACTACAGGTCACCTGTCTAACCCAGGAAGAAGTACAGGTCACTGTCTAACCCAGGAAGAAGTACAGGTCACCTGTCTAACCCAGGAAGAAGTACAGATCACCTGTCTAACACAGGAAGAAGCACAGGTCACCTCTCTAACCCAGGAAGAAGTACAGGTCACCTGTCTAACCTAGGAAGAAGTACAGGTCACCTGTCTAACCCAGGAAGAAGTACAGGTCACCTGTCTAACCCAGGAAAAAGTACAGGTCACCTGTCTAACCTAGGAAGAAGTACAGGTCACCTGTCTAACCCAGGAAGAAGTACAGGTCACCTGTCTAACACAGGAAGAAGCACAGGTCCCCTCTCTAACCCAGGAAGAAGTACAGGTCACCTGTCTAACCCAGGAAGAAAAACAGGTCACCTGTCTAACTCAGGAAGAAGTATAGGTCACCTGTCTAACCCAGGAAGAAGTACAGTTCCACCTACAAAAAAATCAAAATACACAAATCACCTGGTCCAGATGGCATTCACCCCCGAGTTCTAAAGGAATTAAGCATTGTAATAGACAGACCCCAATTAATATTCAGGGACTCTATAGTAACAGGGACAGTTCCTCAGGACTGGCGCATGGAAAATGTTGTGTCAATATATAAAAGGGGTCAAAAGGTGACCCTGGAAATTATAGGCCTGTTAGTTAAACCTCCGTTGTATGTAAATTGTTTGAGGGTTTTCTAAGAGATGCTATTCTGGAATATCTTGATAAATATAAATGTATGACCCCGTATCAGCATGGATTTATGAGGGATCGGTCCTGTCACCTGATCAGCTTTTATGAGGAGGTGAGCTCCAGACTGGACCAGGGGGAATCACTGGATGTCGTATATCTGGATTTTTCCAAAGCATTTGATACAGTGCCACATAAAAGATTGGTGCATAAAATTAGAAGGATGGGGCTGGGGGAGAATGTGTAAAAGTGGGTAAGTAACTGGCTCAGTGATAGGAAACAGAGGGGGGTTACTAATGGTACTTATTCTGATTGGGTGACTTACTAGTGGGGACCACAGGGGTCCGTCTTGGGTCCTGTTCTTTAATATATTCATTAATGACCTTGTAGAGGGGTTGAATAGTAAAGTAACAATCTTTGCAGATGATACTAAACTCTGTAAAGTGGTAAACACTATAGAGGACAGTGCACTGTGTATAGTAGATAACACTATAGAGGACAGTGCACTGTGTATAGTATATAACACCATAGAGGACAGTGCACTGTGTATAGTAGATAACACAATAAAGGACTGTGCAATGTATATAGTGGATAACACAATAGAGGACAGTGCACTGTGTGTAGTAGATAACACAATAGAGGACTGTGCACTATTACAAATGGATCTGGATAGGTTGCAGGTTTGGACTGGGAAGTGTCAGATGAGGTTCAACACTGATAAATGTAAGGTGATGCACATGGGGAAGAAAAATCTGAGTTGGGATTATGTATTGAATGGGAGCACACTTGGGACGACTGACGTGGAAAAGGACTTGGGAGTCTTAGTTAACAGTAAATTTAGCTGTAGTGACCAGTGTCGGGCAGCTGCTGCCAAGGCAAATAAAATCATGGGGTGCATCAATAGGGACATAGAAGCCCACGACCAGGAAATAATTCTACCGCTGTACAAATCACTAGTCAGACCACACCTGGAATACTGTGTACAGTACTGGTCAGACCACACATAGAATACTGTGTACAGTACTGGTCAGACCACACATAGAATACTGTGTACAGTACTGGTCAGACCACACATAGAATACTGTGTACAGTACTGGTCAGACCACACATGGAATACTGTGTACAGTACTGGTCAGACCACACATAGAATACTGTGTACAGTACTGGTCAGACCACACATAGAATACTGTGTACAGTACTGGTCAGACTACACATAGAATACTGTGTACAGTACTGGTCAGACCACACATAGAATACTGTGTACAGTACTGGTCAGACCACACATGGAATACTGTGTACAGTACTGGTAAGACCACACATAGAATACTGTGTACAGTACTGGTCAGACCACACATAGAATACTGTGTACAGTACTGGTCAGACCACACATGGAATACTGTGTACAGTACTGGTCAGACCACACATAGAATACTGTGTACAGTACTGGTCAGACCACACATAGAATACTGTGTACAGTACTGGTCAGACTACACATCGAATACTGTGTACAGTACTGGTCAGACCACACATAGAATACTGTGTACAGTACTGGTCAGACCACACATGGAATACTGTGTACAGTACTGGTCAGACCACATATAGAATACTGTGTACAGTACTGGTCAAACCACACATAGAATACTGTGTACAGTACTGGTCAGACCACACATGGAATACTGTGTACAGTACTGGTCAGACCACATATAGAATACTGTGTACAGTACTGGTCATACCACACATAGAATACTGTGTACAGTACTGGTCAGTAGTGTTGCTCGCGAATATTCGCAATTCGAATTTTATTCGCGAATATCGCATATTCGCGAATTCGCGAATATTCGCGAATATAGCGCTATATATTCGTAATTACGAATATTCTTTTTTTTTTTTTTTTTTTTTTTTTTTTTTTACAGTAAACATCACAGTGATCATCCCTCTCTACTTCCAGCTTATGTGGTGTAAGAAGGCTCTAATACTACTGTGTGAGACTGGTGCGCGAATTTTCGCATATACGAAAATTTGCATATGCTAATTTTCGCATGTGCGAATTTTCGCTTATGCTATTTTTTGTATATGCAAATTTTCGCATATGATAATTTTCGCACATGCGAATATTCGCATATGCGAAAATAAAACGAGAATATTACGAATATGCGAATATTCGCGAATATGACGAATATTCGTCCATATATTCGCGAATATTCGCGAATTCGAATATGGCCTATGCCGCTCAACACTACTGGTCAGACCACACATGGAATACTGTGTACAGTACTGGTCAGACCACACATAGAATACTGTGTACAGTACTGGGCACCAGTGTACAAGAAAGATATAGTGGAGCTGGAGAAGGTTCAAAGACGGGCAACCAGGGTAATACGGGGAATGGGAGGACTACAGTACCCAGAAAGATCATCAGAATTAGGGTTATTTAGTTTAGAATAAAGAAGGCTTAGGGGGTGACCTAATAACTATGTATAAATATATCAGGGGACAGTACAGAGATCTCTCCATGATCTATTTATACCCAGGACTGTATATATAACAAGGAGGTGACCTAATAATATATATAATATATCAGGACAGTACAGAGATCTCTCCATGATCTATTTATACCCAGGACTGTATATATAACAAGGAGGTGACCTAATAATATATATAATATATCAGGACAGTACAGAGATCTCTCCATGATCTATATATACCCAGGACTGTATATATAATAAGGAGGAGACCTAATAATATATATAATATATCAGGACAGTACAGAGATCTCTCCATGATCTATTTATACCCAGGACTGTATATATAACAAGGAGGTGACCTAATAATATATATAATATATCAGGACAGTACAGAGATCTCTCCATGATCTATTTATACCCAGGACTGTATATATAACAAGGAGGTGACCTAATAATATATATGATATCAGGACAGTACAGAGATTTCTCCATTATCTATTTATACCCAGGACTGTATATATAACAAGGAGGTGACCTAATAATATATATAATATCAGGACAGTACAGAGATCTCTCCATGATCTATTTATACCCAGGACTGTATATATAAGAAGGAGGTGACCTAATAATATATATAATATATCAGGACAGTACAGAGATCTCTCCATGATCTATTTATACCCAGGACTGTATATATAACAAGGTGGTGACCTAATAATATATATAATATATCAGGACAGTACAGAGATCTCTCCATGATCTATTTATACCCAGGACTGTATATATAACAAGGAGGTGACCTAATAATATATATATATAATATATCAGGACAGTACAGAGATCTCTCCATGATCTATTTATACCCAGGACTGTATATATCAAGGAGGTAACCTAATAATATATATAATATATCAGGACAGTACAGAGATCTCTCCATGATCTATTTATACCCAGGACTGTATATATAACAAGGAGGTGACCTAATAATATATATATAATATATCAGGACAGTACAGAGATCTCTCCATGATCTATTTATACCCAGGACTGTATTTGTGTTCGGGGCTTCAAACTCGTGCTCGGGGTTATAGTAATACATATGTACCTGTATGGAAACATTACACTAAACCTAACGGTCTGAATTGTGCCCAATGACTGCAACGGAGGGCACCCCTATAGTGGGCCTGCCCTGTAGTGGATTATTTGAAAAAGAGGGAGGGTTTGGAGGGGTCTGCCGAACATCCCAAATGCTCCTCCCGTAGGAGCAGGGGCATTAAATACCCTGCCCCTACCTATCTCTACTAGACGTGTGGGGGGGGGGGGGGGAGATACTCCCGCCCCTCACAAAAATTCAGCCAATAGGCTTCCCACTTGTGTTCGGGGCTTCACACTCATGCTCGTGGTTATAGTAATACATACGTACCTGTATGGAAACATTACACTAAACCTAACGGCCTGAATTGTGCCCATTGACCGCGACGGAGGGCATGCCTATAGTGGGCAAGAATTAACCTGGTAGGAATAAAAAAGGGGGCAAAAATAAAACGGTTAGAAAGTGACACCCAGTATGCTACCTGACAGACCTGGTGATGATAACCTTGTGGAGCCATATCTCTTGTAACCAACTAGCCTCGAATAAGCAACTTGCCTGACTAAGCATACCTTCAACTGACAAGCTGCCCACTCAGTGATCTTGGGAGTGACGTCCCGCTACAATTTACCGATCCTTACATGCCCATCGTGCCTGCAGACATGACCAGTCCCCGCGCAACCAACCTGCCCATAGACGCTAGGGTTCTGTACGCAAACCATCATGCCTGTAGACTAAACAGATCCCGCGTACCATCGTGACTATGGATGTGTCAGAACCTACGCAACCATTGTGGCTATGGACCTGAGGCTCTTAATTTATCTTGTATATTATGTTTCCGTTCTTTGCAACCACCTGTGTGTCATGAAAGGTATGAAGTGTACACAAGCACCTACGTGTCGTGATGTAGTTGCTCAAAAGATGTGTCAGTAATAACAATTGCGCAGTACCCTACCCTGCAGACGTGGCAGGTAGAACGGGTATACAACAACCTGTGAAGCGTGATGTTGTTGCTCTGAAGACGTGTCAGTAGCAACAATTGCGTGGTGCATCCCTCTGCAGATGTGGCAGGTATAATGGGTATACAACAGCCTATGACTCGAGATCTTATTGCTCTGAAGATGTGTCAGTAACAAATAACGTGTGTGGTGCCTCCTCCTGCAGACGTGGCAGGCATAAAGGGTAAACAAACACCTGTGTGTCGTAATGTTATTGCTCTGAAGATCTGTCAGTAACCATATCCTATGTGGTGCCTCCCCCTGCAGATGTGGCAGGCATAACGGGTAAAGAAACCACCTATGTGTCATAATGTTATTGCCCTGAAGACGTGTAAGTAACAATTGCTGTGTGATACCTCCCCTGCAGATGTGGCAAGCATACCTGGTTAACAATATCCTATGTGTGATAATGTTATTGCTCTGAATACGTGTCAGTAACAATAACCTGCGTGGCACCTCCCCCTGCAGACATGGCAGGCATAACAGGTAACAACCACCTATGTGTCGTAATGTTATTGCTCTGAAGACTTGTCAGTAACAATAACCTGTGTGGTGCGTGCCCCTGCAAATGTGGTGGGCATAACAGGAAAACAGTCACCTATGTGTCGTGATGTTATTGCTCTAAAGACATGTCAGTAACAATAACCTGCATGGTGCCTCCCCCTGCAGACGTGCCAGGCGTGCCAAGAAACCGACGGTCTATGTCCATGACTTTGGCAGTCATGTAGTGTAGTTATAAGCGTATGAGCCGTATGATGGTATGCGCGTATGTGTACTATAACTGCCTGCACTGCATAGGAGCACCCACCATGTACAATGAAAACTACGAGCATATACACCACACCAACGCTACAAGCTCGCCATTGCCATGCACCTTCACATGACACTGACACCATGAGCGTCCGAACAACCCGAATGCCTGAGGTGCATGGAATACAGAGAAACAAAGCACCACACATGCACAACCAGTCCCTCGCCAAGAGTGCATGTGTGGCATGAAAGCAACGGATGTATGAACAACCGGTGCATGATCAGCCAAGCCATGCGTACCATGGAATTGTCACGATCCAGACTGGTATGCGGGGAGGACACGGGTAGTGGATACTCTGTGTCAGTGAGGCGATGGCGTGGGCCGTACCAGGGGAACGTAATCTAAGGGGTTACTGGTTTTCACCAGAGCCCGCCTCAAAGTGGGATGGACTTGCAGCGGCAGGTAACCCACAGGTCGTTCCACCCGATAGCGACTCAACCTCACTGACAGCTGAGACAGGCGCGGTACACAGGGACAAGGCAAGAGCAAGGTCGGACGTAGCAGAAGGTCAGGGCAGGCAGCAACGGTTCGTAGTCAGGGGCAACGGCAAGGGTCTGGATACACAGGTAATGGAACACACAGAAACGCTTTCTCAGGGCACAAGGGAACAAGATCCGGCGGGGACAGGAAGGGGAAGTGGGTTAATATAGTGTAGGGAGGTGATTGGACTGATTGGGCCAGGCACCAATTAGTGGTGCACTGGCCCTTAAAATTACAGAGAGCCGGCGCGCGCACCCTAGAGAGCGGGGCCGCGCGCGCCGGGACGGGACAGAAAGAGGACGGAGCAGGTGAGAGACATGGGGCGCGATCCGAGAGCGGGTACGTCCCGTGCCTCAGATCGCGTCCCCTCCGGTGACACGCTGTTTTCCAGCAGCAATAGCATTTTAATATTAATATATTGATCAGACATTAGAAAAATAAGGGTCATCCCTATCAATTCCTCCCTAAAAGATATTTGTTACCGTACACGATATCTCTCCCTATGGTGCGTTCTGCCTAATAGTCCCAAGTTCAGGTGGGGAAAATAAAAAACGGGTATGTGATGCTTCACTGAAATGAGAAGAGCGGCCCCTTGTGAACCGCCCCCCTTTGTAGTCAGACTAGGCCTTTACCTGGGACTTCTATGTTCACCCTACTTTGCTGGGTATAAACTTGCACCATTAGAATACAGGATGGTTATTCTCATGTTTGGGTCTGATGTATCAATTAGGTTCAGATAAGCTGAAATAGTAGGTTCAATATCCACAGTTGTTCCCCCAGTAGTCATCCGTCACACATATGCATAGTGAATTGTCATCCTCATACATAAGACATTGTTTTGGCACCTCGAAACAATTCACTATGTCACAGTAGTCAAATTTTAAAGTAGTCACTTGGGTACTGGAGAGTTATCAAAATGTGGGATACAACTCTTGGTTCATTGTCAAGTCAGTCCAGTAGTGTGGTGGAGTCGGATTGGGTTGCTGGGTTTGCACTCCACTTATACAGGAAAGGATGTGTATCAGGAGCATGATGTAGGAACCCTCTTGCAGTGCGAGGCGCATCCATGCTGATTCTCCTTCCAGTTTCACCGAAGTCAGCGTCGTCAGTAGAACCTGATAAGGACCTTCAAATCCTGGCTCCAGCGGCCCCCTCACGTATTTTTTCACAAGGATAAATTCTCCGGGCTGCAGATTGTGACTTCCTGGTTCAGTATCTGGATCAGGAATGGAAGAATAAAACTACAACATGTGTTACTTTCAGCTCATTACACAGGGTAATAACAAATTTTACTAAACTATCATCTCCTGCACTACCTAAAAGATATCTGTGAGGAAAAAACCAAACCAAGGAAAAATAAGGAGTTCAGCTGCAGCTTTTTAAAATGTATTACTGCAAATTGCCATGAAATTATATATATATATATATATCACTTATTAAATCATGATGTATTTACAAAGGATAGAATCCATGGACATCAAGTAAATATTGTTCATGACTGACTATAAAGGGCATTTTAGCTAGGACAAGAGATATCCCAAACAAAGCTGATATGGGGCTTGAACACATCATGTTGTTTTGAGAAATGTAAAAACGTTATGTTAAAATCACGTGTCATGGGTGATACAGTGTACAGCTTATATACAGAAGGTGAATATAACATATATGTTTGTGTAATACACTATTTCATTTCAATCATTTGGTATTTTTAGGGTTATCTTTAAACATGGCTGCCAGGATCAAAATGGAGACTCATGCCTCCCCACTTCATTCTGATCCAATCAAAATACGCAACATATTTAAAACACCCCCCCCCCCCCCTTCACTTCCATTAGTCAAGAGGAAACTGACTCACCCGAAATGAAGAAGAGCTAAAGTGCTCCCCACTATCACACATTGGAGAACATACCTTTAATTTAAAATAAATGGACCACAAATTGTGTGGACTTTTACGACACATACCCAATGTGCACATATAATTATGCAATTCCACTTCCAGTGTATTAAGGTGTCAATACTGGTTGTAATGAATATTAATCCATTAATGAATATGTACAAATGATAGCCACAATTATTTAGATGACCACGGCAGGAAAAAATGTCTCGACTATTGATTTAAGAAATTCAGCTGCTAGTCCGGCACCTCTAGTCCGGTACTCAGATGTAATGTCTTAAGCTTCTAATTCACATTAGTTACAATTCAGTTATTATTACTTAGAATTCCATTTTGACCTTGGATTGGTACAAACTGCTATGAGATTTTGATAATAAACTTTCACAGAGAGCTGAAAAGGAAAATATTTACATAAGCCTGCAAGTATGTGAGAATCAAGTGTTAAAGTACACAGCTCTGCTTCCTCCATCAGAAATGATTTAGGGAAAATATATATTACAATGTACCTCTATTTTTTCCTCACACACTTATTTCCATTGTGTCCACGGGACAGCACAGTTTAGTACAGTCAGACAAAGAATATACTTATAGTGGCCCACCTTAGGTAGTCAGATGAAGTCTACTCATATTCTCTGAGACAGGCAAGATGTTCTGGAGTGTGTTGGTAGGGTACCTTTATTTTTACCTAAGTCATAACAGATGCAAATAATGAAGTCTGTATAAACTCTCTTTTTGCCTTGTTGAATCCTGAAGCCACCCAATATACGGACACTACTACACACATAGCTCCCTTCTGTTTAGCGTATGAGGCCACGTATGTTAACATGGGGTACAAGACTGCTGACACACACAGTTTCTTACCAACTTTTCAGATGCCGTCTTTGTCCTGTACCACCTCTCTTCTTCTTCCATTGGTCTCTCTCGGTTCCTGCAAGAGACCTAACTAGAAAAATCCACACTCCCCATCCCCCTGTACACATTGTACCATAGTTGTGGGGAGTTGTGGGGAGATGGCAGCCTCCATTACCATTCAGTCCCCTTGGCTTTTGGGGCTGCTTCATGTTGGTTTTATCATTACGATGGCCACTTCCTCAGGCCGCTCTCGGATTTGAACACTTGAATTGCCAACCTCAGGATAAATTAAAAAAAAACTTTCCCAACTTTAATAGGCCCATACTTGTGGGCGGTAATAAAAGTATACCCATACTCATTGTCATACCTTCAAATATCTTACATAAATCAGTCAATATCTTCAACTCTACTTCCTGAACCACCGCTCAGATCGAGTGGTTTATTGCAGTAGAACTTCATTCTGCATGTGGTCACCATATATCCTGCCTTATGTATTACATCTTTACATTACTTGGAACAAACTTGCATTTATAACTCAGCATTAACCATGGATTCCCTGATTTTAAATTTTTTTTTTTTTTATCATAGCTCTTGAATTTTTAACCTCATAAGTTCAAAACAATTGTAATCATAATCTGAGAGCAGCAAAGCTGACAAAAGAGGAAGGAGAAAGAGAGAGAATAAAATATATATATATATATATATATATATATATATATATATATATATATATATATCATTATAAGATTATCCATTCAAAATCGGTAGTATTCAAATAAATGCAATGTAGAAAGTATATCACATTGTATATGCAGGTCCTATGAACATATTCAGATTATATATATAAACATTTTCTTCAAGTGTGATTTTTGTTTTTCAGAAGAGGAGGCTGTCAACCTCACTGTAAACCCCACCTTACTCCTCCCAAACCTCTATGTCACCAGTCACCGCCCCTTTGAGTCTGGCCCTCTACTTTCCCTAAAACTTGCTTATTTGTCAACAGCCTTTGAGTGTCCAGCATCTCACTGGATTCTGCGCTACTTTACAACAAGAGACATACAAGACACATGTAACATATAACAATACCGACATACAAAACACACAGGGCTCACATAACACACATGGCCTACATTCTCACCAAAAAAAAAATAAAAATGCAAAAGAATAAATTATGTAGAGCTCTTTTGGGGGAAGAAGGAAAAAATTAGCTGATTTTAAACATTTATCAATTGACTAGTGTTCACTTTTTCCTTTTGTCTCATTTTATTTTTCTTGCCCAAACTTCTTCTTTTGTTCCTCCTGTAATATAATCAGACAAATAATCACATTTTCTGATACATTTCATTTTTTGGCATTGTACCAATCCGTGTAACTGTGAAGACAAGGAAATTAATGAAATATCATCAAACGGTTCAATCAATACCACGCGGATATCCTCCTCTTCTGACACCAAAATTCATTACAACACAAACAACTTCATAGTGGAAACATTCATTGGTCATTTCCCATACATTCCTGATTCATCAATAGTGTTGCTCGCGAATATTCGCAATTCGAATATTATTCGCGAATATCGCATATTCGCGAATTCGCGAATTTCGCGAATATAGCGCTATATATTCGTAATTACGAATATTCGTTTTTTTTTTTTTTTTTTTTAATTTTTTTTCTTCACAGTACACATCACAGTGATCACCCCTCTCTGCTTCCAGCTTGTGTGGTGTAAAGAAGGCTGTAATACTACTGTGTGAGACTGGCGTGCGAAAATTCGAATATACGAAAATTAAAATATGCTAATTTTCGCATGCGCGAATTTTCGCGTGTGCTAATTCTGTATATACGAATTTTCACATATGTTAATTTTCGCATACGCGAATCTTCACGTATGCGAAAATAAAACGAGAATATAACGAATATGCGAATATTCGCGAATATATGACGAATATTCGTCCATATATTCGCGAATATTCGCGAATTCGAATATTGCCTATGCCGCTCAACACTATTCATCAATACACATCACACATATACAACATACAGTGGTCCCTCAACATACGATGGTAATTCATTCCAAACAAGCCATCGTTTGTCGAATCCATCGTATGTTGAGGGATTCGTGCAATGTAAAGTATAGCAATCTGTACTCACCTGTCCCCGCCGCTCCGGACCGCGTCCTGCCGCTCCCGATGGTGTCCCCGGGCCTCCGCTGGGCTCTCCTGGTCTTCTCCGGTCCTCTGCTGGGCTCTCCTGGTCTTCTCCGGTCCTCCGCTGTCTTCTCCGGTCCTCCGCTGTCTTCCGCAAGGCCTTACTGGGCCTACGTAGTGACGTTATTACGCCGCTGCGTACGCCGTTCCTATTGGATGACGGGACGGCGTGCGCAGCAGCGTATTGACGTCACAGGAGAGGGCCGATAAGACACCGGAGGACCAGCGCTGGACCCCAAGGGCACCACACGGGGAACATTAAGCTGCTATCCGGCAGCAGCTTAAGCATTTTGCGCTGCCGAATAGCACTTAATGCCATGGCCCCGACATAAAAAAGCATTTTATGTTGATGCTGACATCGACATGCGATAGCCTCTGAGAGGCCATCGTATGTCGATTTGATCATATGTCGGGGCCATCGTATGTCGGGGGGGGTCACTGTACTTTCTATCACAAGAACACTTTATGAACGTCATCACATGACTACATACACCCAACTTTCCCAAAGACCTAACACATTATTTGCATTCCATTCACTCATCTCCCTCATTGATCCAGGGGACTCCCAAGTTTCCCCCCTAACACCTTCAGTACTTTCCTGAACAAAGTAATAACACTGTTTCATCGCTTCAACAACTTTATTGGACTTTCTACATTCCTGTACCATCATCTCACAAACACTTTCAGCTCTGCTCATCCAGCTCCTTGAGTCTGCATCTTCTGCAGCATCATTCTCCTGAACAGCAGCAGTCACCTTTCCCATTTCCCTTTGCTTTTTAGCTTATAACTGTATACAAATATTGCATATAACACGGCTGTATATGACTACCTCTATCCATTAACCATCAGTATATTACAAACTTTCAACTAACTTAATTTTCACATGCTTTTCCCTTCACAAATCACCTGCTTTTCCATCAACACGTTGAATCTCTATTTCTGACAACAATCTCTCTCTAATCCTATCAAGAAATTTACAAAAATCTACTCCTACCACTTGCACACACCGGACCAAAAACACCAATTTCCTCAACACATCGCACACAGCCATTTGTCCACTCAAACCACCATATAACAAAACCACCAAGGAACATTCTTAAGGGGACACTAAGGCAATTAATCCTACTCAACAACTTAATTTACAACACAGACACACTTCTCACACAGCCATACATCCTTCCCTTCACACAGTCACCCCAAAAAATACTCTGTGGATTGGCCAATTTTTTTTTATACTAAAAGATCAAACAAAAAAGGGTGTCAACGTGACAACCACCGTTTGTATGATGCCACTATAATATGCTACTCTTATGGATCACTGATCCGAAATACAAAAGGGATGGGAGCCACTATTCTTGCTCCAGAAGAGACAAAAGCTATCAGTAATGCCATTCTCTAACCCAGGAAAAAGTTACTGACTGAAACAGATATACAGCTATCAGCTTATCTTACATCTAGAAAAGTTATCTTTCCCACGTTCAGAAAAAGAGATTAGAGAACCTAGAACTCAAAAATCTACGTAACTTATCTTCCTCGGCCTAATCCATAAAATAAAAATAAAAATTTAAAAATTAAATTAAATCCGAACTATCAGGAAAGGAAAAAAAATTGATCTTTTAAAGACTCAAAAAATCCTAATGAATCTTTCTCACAGTTAAATCATCCTCCTGTTTACATTATGAAACGGATCTGACCTTGTTACAGCACACCGTATCTGCTCCTCAGGTAAGGAATTTACAGCCCAAGGAATAGAGAAAAAAAATTGTTTTTATAAGCCTGCAAACTTGTGGCAAAGGAAAAATTTCAGCTTTTTCCTTCTAAGCCTATTTAAAGCGGCAGTCAATCACAAGCGACTAAAAAACTAGAGAACAAGAGAACAACACAGCGGGAAAATTTCTGTCGCTAAGAGTTTAATCAAGAGGGTCGACCTGGGCCATCCAGACTCCCCAAACTACCCAAAAAGAAAAAAAAACACAAGCAAGACTACAGATTCATAAAATCAGCAGACTTACCGTGTTTTCAGTGGGGTTGATCGCTCCCCTAGTTTGTGCAATAATGGGTTGCCTCGGGCGGTTCAAAGTGTCGCTCCACTGGATTCGTATCTTCCCTCGAGCGTGGTTCCGCCATCCCACCGCTGCCACCAACTGTCAAGGATCCGTCAATCTGTGAGTGACTACCATTAAACAAATTTCCAACTTAAGAGAATTCACACCAGGCCAGGTTGGTATGGGTTCCCTCCTCGGTACCCCGGCGAGTTCTGCTTTAATTCATGAAGAAACAGTTGGTTTTAACATTGTGCAAAGTAGGAGGATTGATTATGACATCACAATTAATATGTTACAGTTCGATTGGTTGTTCAAATATTGCATTCGTATATATAAGGATATCTGGTGTCCATTAATTTCTTGGAAAAAGTTCTCTGCTCATCAGATGTTTAGTCTTTCTTATTCCCACATGGAGTCGTCTCAGGGCCTTTGTTCGGAGTCACGAGCAGATAACATTCTGAGTATATAGGTTGAAGGATAAAGCTATGCGTTACTACTATATGCTGATTAGTCATTTGTGGCGTAGCATAAGTCTTTATCTTGCAAGGTTTCTAGCTTGAGATTTCTTCATCTTTCCACAAAGTCCGATGTTTAGACGTCCTGTATTCAGAGTCTCCATCTCAAGGCTCTAGTCTTAGTTAAAGGGCAAAGCAATAAGAGGAAATATTTTGTATTTAGCATTCTGATGTATCTGGGTTAATGGGTAAGGGAATAGATATTTTTTTCAGCAGCAATGCATTTTAATATTAAAATATTGATCAGTCGTTAGAAAAATAAGGGTCATCCTTATCAGTAGACCTCAAACAATTCCCCCAATCCCACAGAACCCCGATAGCAATTCTCCCCCCTCTACACTGCCTCCCTAGTGCTGCCCCCTGTGCACTGCCCCCTCTACACTGCCACCCTAGTGCTGCCCCCTCTAAACTGCCTCCCTAGTGCTGCCCCCTCTACACTGCCTCCCTAGTGCTGCCCCCTGTGCACTGCCTCCCTAGTGCTGCACCCTGTGCACTACCCCCTCTACACTGCCACCCCAGTGCTGCCCCCTCTAAACTGCCTCTCTAGTGCTGCCCCCTGTGCACTGCCTCCCTAGTGCTACACCCTGTGCACTGCCCCCTCTACAATGCCTCCCTAGTGCTGTCCCCTCTAATCTGCCTCCCTAGTGCTACACCCTCTACACTGCCACCTTAGTGCTGCCCCCTCTAAACTGCCTCCCTAATGCTGCCCCCTCTAAACTGCCTCCCTAGTGCTCCCCCCTCTACACTGCCTCCCTAGTGCTACCCCCTGTACACTGTCCCCTCTACACTGCCTCCCTAGTACTGCCCCTATAAACTGCCCCCTCTACACTGCAACTCTAGTTCTGCCCCCTCTACACTGCCCCCTCTACACTGCTGCCCCCCCTACACTGCCCCCCTAGTGCTGCCTCCTCTACATTGCTGCCCTAGTGCTATCCCCTCTACACTGCCCCCTAGTGCTATCCCCTCTACACTGCCCCCTAGTGCTGCCCCTCTACACTGCCCCCTTGTGCCGCCCCCTCTTCACTGCTGCCCCCTCTACACTGCTGCCCCCTCTACACTGCTGCCCTAGTGCTGCCCCCTCTACACTGCCGCCCTTGTGCTGCCCCCTCTACACTGCCGCCCTAGTGCTGCCCCCTCTACACTGCTGCCCTAGTGCTGCCCCCTCTACACTGCTGCTCCCTCTACACTGCTGCCCTAGTGCTGCCCCCTCTACACTGCCGCCCTAGTGCTGCCCCCTCTACACTGCCGCCCTAGTGCTGTCCCCTCTACACTGCTACCCTAGTGCTGCTCCCTCTACACTGATGCCCCCTCTACACTGATGCCCTAGTGCTGCCCCCTCTACACTGCCACCCTAGTGCTTCCCCCTCTACACTGCTGCTCTCTCTACACTGCTCACTAGGCACATATTCTCAGGTGCCTGATGGTAACTACACCCTGGGTCACATCAGCAGAACTTTCTTTTAAGTTTATTTGTTTCCCGGCGGTGACCAGATTGGTCCTCGTAGTCCCTGGAGCGTGCAGGATCCTGTGGGAATTGTTATTTGGCATCACTTGCAATGTTTTGGCGGCTGCTAATGCCCCATTAATCTGCCATAATATTCCCCGGTCCTTTGTCTGTTGGCCTCAGCCCACGGTTCTTCCATCGCAGGGAAGGATTTTCGTGCCGTTTTTCATCCTGTTACTATGGAAACCCTGAAGGTGCGGAGATGATTGCTACTTCTGATTTGCGCCGATTGTTTCTCCATATTAATCAAATGATGGGGATTAGGGATTTCATAGGAAATCAAAGGGAAAGAAAGAATCTTATTGTCATTTCTCATACAATCGGGTCCCGGTAAAATCCTGTCGTTTCGGCACGGCGGCAGTTTTATTGCAGTGATTCCTCCTGACGCCGGGGATTACTTTGTATTCTGTGAAATTATTTTCTTTGCCCTGATAAGATGGTTATTATATCGATTATCTGTACTCATATGAAGCTTTATTGGCTCAGGCTTCTCAGATCTTCACATCCAGGAATTACGCCATTAATGGCGTTTAGGGAAAATTACAGGTGTGCTAAACGCTTTCTGCCACTAGAGGGTAGTGTGAGAGAAATCCGTGCCGATGGCTTCTCCGGGGGATCGACTGTGTCTTTTCTTATCCTGTATGTGTGATGTTTTAGGACATTTTATAGATACATTGTGGATGCTGACACTTTTTGCCTATTTACTGTACACCCTGTTCCAAATTGTTATGCAAATTCTATTTAAGTGTCACAAAGATTAAATATTTAGTATTTCAGTGTAACTCATGGAAACATTGTGTCTCAGGCTCTTTTAATCACTGAAAACAATCTTGGAATTTGATTCGGCCGATTCGCCAAATTTCTTTTGATCTAAATTTATTTGTGGCAAATCTATATTAACAATGGCTATTTCTGGCCTACAGACAGCATCTATAGGGGTATATAACTCTTTGCTGTGTTCTAACACACATATCGAGTGTGCTGGGGTAGTGAAATAATACTGTTATTCAGAATAATATGCAGATTACCGGCATTGCTTTTAGAATCACTGCCGCAGAGTGGCACAATGGCAGAGCCTGGAGGTGTTGGCAGCACGAGGAGACCATATGTGTCTGAAAGGCACAGCCTGGAGTTGGCGGCAGATGAGGAGACAATAGGGCCTCACAATCTCTAATAATAAAAGATGAATTTTGAAATTTCTATTGAAGATGTATGGTACCTACTGCTACTATATACATATATAGGTAATGTCCTAGGCTCAGCAGAATAACTAAACCATGTAGTTGCTATATGACACACCCCTAACATTAAAAGATGAATGTTCAAATCTCTATTGAAGATGCATGTTAGCTAGTGCTACCATCCAAAAATGTAAGGCCCAAGCCCAGAAGCATCAGTAAGCCAAGTAATTCCTGAAAGACACAGGAGCAGTCAGGAAAAGGCATCAGCAGGACAACCGAGGGTTTTATAGCCCCTTACATTGAAAGATCAATGTTGAAATCTGAATTAAAGGGGTACTCCGGTGGAAAAACAATTTTTTTCTTTTCTTTTTTAAATCAACTGGCACCAGAAAGTTAAACATATTTGTAAATTAGCTGTGATATTTGCAAGAACAGATTAAGCACCAGGCACTGCTAATCCAATATGCCAGAAAAAATGTATGGGATGGATAATGCTGCTGTGACCTCAAAGCGGACCTTCCTAGCTACGTGGAGGTGCAGACCAAACAAGCAGGTAACTCAGATCAGTAAGTTTGAGGAAGAAAAATAGAAGTCGCACTCACCACCAGAAGCAGTATACAAAGTCTTGTCCTTTATTCACATCGGCAGAGTAGAATAATAAAATACGGTCACACACACGGGGAGTGAGAGCAGCCGCTCTCAAGATGCGGGGGCACACCACCAGCGGCAACTAGTTTCGCGTCACAGGCTTCTCTGCTTGTGACGCGAAACTAGTTGCCGCTGGTGGTGTGCCCCCGCATCTTGAGAGCGGCTGCTCTAACTCCCCGCGTGTGTGACCGTATTTTATTATTCCACTCTGCCGGTGTGAATAAAGGACAAGACTTTGTATACTGCTTCTGGTGGTGAGTGCGACTATTTTTCTTCGTCAAACTTACATATTTGTAAATTACTTCTATTAAAAAATCTAAATAATAATAATAATAAGTCTTTGTTATTGTTGAACCCAAGGCCCTAGCACTGCAAGGCAGCAGTGCTAACCACTAAGCCACCATGCTGCCCTTAGCATACATCTGCTATGCACAGTTGCTAAAATGGACAGAGATGTCAGCAGAGAGCACTGTGGTCGTGATGTCATCATTGTTCCAAAAAGAAAATAATTTCCTCTGTAGCATTCAGCAGCTAATAAGTACTGGAAGGATTAAGATTTTTTAATAGAAGTAATTTACAAATATGTTTAACTTTCAGAACCCCTTTAAGCATTTATGTTAGCTAGTGCTACCATAACATATATTGAGTTAATATCCCATGCCCCAGCAGCATCAGAAAACAATATATTGGCTGAATGACACAGCGTGGAGGTGTTGGCAGCATGAGGACACCATATAGTGGGTGAATGACACAGCATGGAGGTGTTGGCAGCATGAGGAGACCATATAGTGGATGAATGACACAGCGTGGAGGTGTTGGCAGCATGAGGAGACCATATAGTGACTGAATGACACAGCGTGGAGGTGTTGGCAGCATGAGGAGACCATATAGTGACTGAATGACACAGTGTAGAGGTGTTGGCAGCATGAGGAGACCATATAGTGGCTGAATGACACAGCGTGGAGGGGTTGGCAGCATGAGGAGACCATATAGTGACCGAATGACACAGTGTAGAGGTGTTGGCAGCATGAGGAGACCATATAGTGGCTGAATGACACAGCGTGGAGGTGTTGGCAGCATGAGGAGACCATATAGTGGCTGAATGACACAGCGTGGAGGTGTTGGCAGCATGAAGAGACCATATAGTGACTGAATGACATAGCATGGAGGTGTTGGCAGCATGAGGAGACCATATAGTGGCTGAATGACATAGCGTGGAGGTGTTGGCAGGATGAAGAGACCATATAGTGGCTGAATGACACCCGGTGGAGGTGTTGGCAGCATGAAGAGACCATATAGTGGCTGAATGACACAGTGTGGAGGTGTTGGCAGCATGAAGAGACCATATAGTGGATGAATGACACAGGGTGGAGGTGTTGGCAGCATGAGGAGACCATATAGTGGCTGAATGACACAGCGTGGAGGTGTTGGCAGCATGAGGAGCCATATAGTGGCTGAATGACACAGCGTGGAGGTGTTGGTAGCATGAGGAGACCATACAGTGGCTGAATGACACAGCGTGGAGGGGTTGGCAGCAGCATGAAGAGACCATATAGTGGATGTATGACACAGGGTGGAGGTGTTGGCAGCATGAGGAGACCATATAGTGACTGAATGACACAGCATGGAGGTGTTGGCAGCATGAAGAGACCATATAGTGGCTGAATGACACAGTGTGGAGGTGTTGGCAGCATGAGGACACCATATAGTGGCTTAAAGACATAGCGTGGATGAGGCTGAAGCATGAGGAGACCATATAGTGGCTGAATGACACAGCGTGGAGGGGTTGGCAGCAGCATGAGTAGACACTAGGCCTTCACAATCCCTAAGATTAAAAGATTAATTCAGAAATTTAAAAAGATTTTTGATAGCTGGTGCTACCTACCATAAAAAAAAAATTATTCCCAGACCAAGGTCCAGCAGCGGTATCAGTAAACCATATCTTGCCTGAATGACACAGCCTGGGGTTGGCTGAAGCATGAGGAGACCCCAGGGCTTCACAATCCCCAAGAAAAAACACAAGACTTTTTGAAATTTAAAATGAAGATTTTGGATAGCTGGTGCTACCTACCATAACAACATTTTTATTCCCAGACCCAGGCCCAGTAGCGGTATCAGTAAACTATATATTGCCTGAATGACACAGCCTGGAGTTGGCTGAAGCATGAGCAGACCATTGCAATGTATGATTTTTTTAATTAAAATTTTATATTTTGAAATTTAAATTAATAATTTTGAAATTGAACTTTTAACTCGCAAGTTTTAGTGTCCCGTACCCCGGTGTGTGGGTACAAAGGGCCAAATATAACTAGACCCCACAGGGCTCATGTGGCCGTGAGATGTAGACGCAACGTCTCCATAGCCCTGACCTCAATATTCAAGAAAGAAAGGTAGGGGGGCTCAGCTAGAAAGATATAAATGAACCCGGGTGCTTAACCAACATTATATAAAGCCAACACGGCAAAAAACCCAGAAATAATGTACAAATGGAAGCTCACCAAGGATATTCAATTAATGCAAAAATGTAACAATCTTTATTAGGGGCACATGATTAACGTAGCAGAAAAAAACAGCAATAACAACAGACACAGAAAATTGAATTAAAACCACTTAAAAAGGCCCATAACGGGGCCACACCACACAGATGAGACATGGTGTATGTCTCATCCGGACCAGGGCTGAAAAGATGTGCCTCACCTACCAAAATAAGAATAATTGCAGTGCACAATGCCCCCGCCTGACCTAAGTCACACAAACTAACCGTAAAGTGTCATGTGCAAATTGAACCTATATATATATAGAGGTATCACAGTAGATATCAGACAATGACATGCGGTATATCTGGAAATAAAGTGCCAAGCAAACAATAATTATAAAATTATTTAAATGAACTAAAGATGGCAGCAAGAAATAAATACGTGAGGTCAGATAGGAGGAAAGGCCTGCATGAGGTGGGAGCAAATATCACCCATATGCCCGGTCCGAAAAACCTCCACGCGTTCCATCACTGAGTGACTTCCTCAGGAGTGTGGAGACGTGAACTAACACTGTGTCTTATATACAAAAAGTAAATCACAAAAAATACACAAAATACAGGAAATACCTTGCAGGTGTGACAACGGAGACCACGCCGCGGCCGCCATCTTGTTGTGTCAGCTGACACATAGGGGCGTAACCACATCATGTGACATCATTAATAATGCCCATAAAATGTCCAAAATCTCCAACACAATGGCGTCCATGCATTAGTCGGCGTCCTTGGACGGCGATGGCGTCATGGCGGAGATGGCGTCATAATGTAATAGATAGGAGTGTTCCCATAAAGACATCCACCTCCATCCGCGTCTGCCGACGTGATGACGCCTTAGGACCATGTGACCGCATGACAAGCGGTCACGTGATAACAACAGAGGCGCGGTCACCAAGGAAACCACGCTGACATGCCTGCCGAGGCCGACACAGCAGCGCAATCAATGAACAATAGTGAGTATCCAAGGATAGCCACGCCTCTGGGTCACACGGCCCGCGGCCACATGACCCATGGAACCTCCCATATTCTCCATCAAAGAAGAGGGCAAAAATGACAGAAGAACACTATGTATAAACCGGTAGTACGGTATAGGGGAAATGGCTATACAATTGAAAATACTGATATGGTGTCATATTAATAACAATAATAATATTGTAGTATTATAGTATTATTATTATTGTTATTAATATGACACCATATCAGTATTTTCAATTGTATAGCCATTTCCCCTATACCGTACTACCGGTTTATACATAGTGTTCTTCTGTCATTTTTGCCCTCTTTCATGATGGAGAATATGGGAGGTTCCATGGGTCATGTGGCCGCGGGCCGTGTGACCCAGAGGCGTGGCTATCCTTGGATACTCACTATTGTTCATTGATTGCGCTGCTGTGTCGGCCTCGGCAGGCATGTCAGCGTGGTTTCCTTGGTGACCGCGCCTCTGTTGTTATCACGTGACCGCTTGTCATGCGGTCACATGGCCCTAAGATGTCATCACTAGTGTTGAGCGGCATAGGCCATATTCGAATTCGCGAATATTCGCAAATATATGGACGAATATTCGTCATATATTCGCAAATATTTGCATATTCGTAATAGTCTCGTTTTATTTTCGCATACACGAAAATTCACGCATGCGAAAATTCACATATGCGAAAATTGGCATATATAAAAAACAGCATAATTGAAAATTCGCATATGCGAAAATTTGCATGCTGGTCTCACACAGTAGTATTAGAGCCTTCTTAACACCACACAAGCTGGAAGCAGAGAGGGATGATCACTGTGATGTGTACTGTGAAAAAAAAAATAATAATTATAATTCAATAAAAAGAATATTCGTAATTACGAATATATAGTGCTATATTCGCGAATATTCGCGAATTCGCGAATATGCGATATTCGCGAATAAAATTCGTATTGCGAATATTCGCGAGCAACACTAGCCATAACGTCGGCTGACGTGGACGGAGGTGGATGTCTTTATGGGAACACTATTACACTATTACATTATGACGCCATCTTGGCGGCGTCCGAGGACGCCGACAAATGCATGGACGCCATTGTGTTGGAGATTTTGGACATTTTATGGGCATTATTAATGATGTCACATGATGTGGTTACGCCCCTATGTGTCAGCTGACACAACAAGATGGCGGCCGCGGCGTGGTCTCCGTTGTCACACCTGCAAGGTATTTCCTGTATTTTGTGTATTTTTTGTGATTTACTTTTTGTATATAAGACACAGTGTTAGTTCACGTCTCCACACTCCTGGGGAAGTCACTCAGTGACGGAACGCGTGGAGGTTTTTCGGACCGGGCATATGGGTGATATTTGCTCCCACCTCATGCAGGCCTTTCCTCCTATCTGACCTCACGTATTTATTTCTTGCTGGCATCTTTAGTTCATTTAAATAATTTTATAATTATTGTTTGCTTGGCACTTTATTTCCAGATATACCGCATGTCATTGTCTGATATCTACTGTGATACCTCTATATATAGGTTCAATTTGCACATGACACTTTACGGTTAGTTTGTGTGACTTAGGTCAGGCGGGGGCATTGTGCACTGCAATTATTCTTATTTTGGTAGGTGAGGCACATCTTTTCAGCCCTGGTTCGGATGAGACACACACCATGTCTCATCTGTGTGGTGTGGCCCGTTATGGGCCTTTTTAAGTGGTTTTAATTCAATTTTCTGTGTCTGTTGTTATTGCTGTTTTTTTCTGCTATGTTAATCATGTGTTCCTAATAAAGATTGTTACATTTTTGCATTAATTGAATATCCTTGGTGAGCTTCCATTTGTACATTATTTCTGGGTTTGTTGCTCCATTGCCCTGACCGGCCATTGTTTCCAACACTTTTCGCCAAGGCAAACCATGTGAAGAACAGCGTGACACCGCCATGCCCTGCACACATGGAATGCTGAAGGGCCACTGAGTCTTGTCCATGCAGTGGAGGCTGAGGACACAGTGGAGGATGTGGAGACAGAGTCGCACACTGTCACAGGACCAACGGGCTGACAGAGTGGAGCAGGAGTACACAAGAGGGGTTCACAACCCCTAAAATTAAAAGGTGAATGTTGAATCTCTATTGAAGATGCATGTTAGGTAGTGCTACCATCCAAAAATGCAAGGCCCAAGCCCAGAAGCATCAGTAAGCCAAGTAGTTCCTGAAAGATACAGTCAGTAAAAGGCATCAGCAGTACACTAGACGGTTTCATAACCCCTAAGATTGAAAGATCAGTGTTGAAATCTCAATTAAGCATGTATGTAAGCTAGTGCAAAACATCCAAACATGTAAGGCCCAAGCCCAGAAGCATCAGTAAGCCAAGTAGTTCCTGAAAGACAAAGGAGCAGTCAAGAGCAGGCATCATCAGCAGTACCCAAGAGGGTTTCATAACCCCTTACATTGAAAGATCAATCTTGAAATCTCAATTAAGCGTTTATGTTAGCTAGTGCTACCAGAACATATTTTTTAATATCCCAGTCCCAGTAGCATCAGAAAACAATATATTGGCTGAATGACACAGCCTGGAGGTGGGAAAAGCATAAGGAGCCCATGTAGTGTCTGAATGGTACAACCTGAAGGTGGCTGAAGCATGAGGAGACCATTGCAATACAAGAATTTTAAATAGAAATCTAAGATTTTGAAATTGAAATTGAGGATTTTGAAATTGAACTTTTAACTCCCATGTTTTAGTGTCCCGGGCCCCAGCATGTGGGTACAAAAGAGTCCCATGTCACATGTCAGCACAATGACAGAGTCTGGAGGTGGCATCAGTAGGAGGAGACCATATAGTGGCTGAATGGCACAGCCTGGAGTTGGCTGAAGCATGAGGAGACCCCAGTGCTTCACAAAAATTGTCAGAATACCACTCGACATTCAAAATAATAAAATGATACATTCTCTGAAGAAAAGGATCCTTTATTAGATGACAATATGAGTATTGTGTGTTACAGTGACATTAGCTCATCGGAGGAACAGGAAAACATGATACAACTTAATTCTGCAACTGAAGAAACACAACAAAGAATTAACAACTTAAAGCCTACTGGAACTGAGGAACTTCAAAATGGTAAATCTACCACCGGGGATAGTCAGGCAATTCCAACAGCCAGTGGTCAGAATCCACAGTTCCCTGTTTCTGCAAGTCCTTGGCAATATTCCTTTTATTGCTGGTCTGGTATCAACATGGCAATAATGCTAGGAGAGTTACTCAAGGATAGCCACATGTTTCCTACAATACACAGTTAATATATGGAGACCATATAGTGGCTGAATGACATAGCCTGGAGGTGGCTGAAGCATGAGGAGACCCCAGGGCTTCACAATCCCAAAGAAAAAACACCTGAATTTTTTAAATTTAAAATGAAGATTTTGGATAGCTGGTGCTACCTACCATAACAAAATTTAATTCCCAGACCCAGGCCCAGCAGCAGTATCAGTAAACCATATATTACCTGAATGACACAGCCTGGAGTTGGCATAAGCATGAGGAGACCATTGAAATGTATGATTTTTTTATTTAAATTTAAGATTTTGAAATTGAAATTAAGGATTTTGAAATTGAAATTTTAACTCCTAAGTTTTAGTGTCCTGGGCCCCGGCGTGTGGGTACAAAGGGCCAAATCTAACAAGGAGTCACATGTCACATGGAAGCACAATGACAGAGTCAAGAGGTGGCATCAGCATGAGTTTACAAGAGGGCTTCACAACCCCTAACATTAAAATGTTAATGTTGAAATCTGTATACAAGATGTATGTTAGCTAGTGCTAACCTCAAAAAAATTCAGGCACAGGCCCAGCAGCATCACTAAGCCATATAGTTGCTGAAACACACAGCCTGGAGCAGGTATCAGCATGAGTTTACAAGAGGGCTTCACAACCCCTAACATTAAAAGATCAATGTTGAAATCTTGATTGAGTATGTATGCTTGCTAGTGCTAAAATAAAAAAAATTGTAATATGCAAGACAGTCCCAGCAGCATCAGAAAACAAAATTGGTGGAATGACACACCTTGAAGGTGGCAAAAGCATAAGGAGCCCATATAGTGTCTGAATGGTACAGCCTGGAGGTGGCCGAAGCATGAGGAGCCCATATAGTGTCTGAATGGTACAGCCTGGAGTTGGCAGAAGCATAAGGAGACAAAATAGTGGCTGAATGAAACAGCCTTGAGGTGGCATCAGCAGCATCAGTAGTACTTAAAGTGGCAATACAAGTACCCGGTGATGAAGGTGGCTGGAATGTTTGTAAATGGGGAGCAGCATCTAAATCTGTTTGCCACTATCCATATTTGTGAAGTGTTGCTGCGGCACCATGGTCAATCTACTCTGATGCATCAGGCATTGGTGGCTGGAAATCCTGGCTGATCCATGCCTGATTCA
Organism: Hyla sarda; assembly: GCF_029499605.1. Lineage (NCBI taxonomy): Eukaryota > Metazoa > Chordata > Amphibia > Anura > Hylidae > Hyla > Hyla sarda. Next base: position 187,015 of record NC_079194.1, read on the forward strand.
TCTTCACAAAGGTCAGTCTCTCCACATTTTTAGTGGACAGACGAGTTCACCTTGGGGTGACTATGGCCCCCGCCGCACTAAACACCCGCTCTGATGGCACACTACTGGCCGGGCAGGACAGCTTTTCCAGGGCAAACTCTGCAAGTTGCGGCCACAAATCAAGTTTGGCTGCCCAGAAGTCCAGCGGATCTTCAAGGTTTGTTGGCATGGTCATGTCGAGGTATGCCACCACCTGCTGGTTCAGGTCCTGCTCCATGTCTACCTGCTGCTGATGAGTTGCTTCACTATGCGGGTGAAGAAAGGTACTCATCAGCGACTGTAGACTCAGGCTGCTGCTGATTGAGCTGGTACTGCTCCTGCCACCCCACTCCTCCCCAGCAGCCATGGCAGTGGAAGGTGAGCGCAGAGGGCCCCCCGAGTAAGACCTGCTTGTGGATGGATGATGGATGGATGGATCTCACTGTAGTTGGTCAGTTTGTCCTCCCTCTCAATGGGTGTAAAAAAAGGCCCCCATTTTGTGCCGGTAGCGAGGGTCCAATAAGGTGGAGACCCAGAAGTCATCCCTCTGTCTCGCCTTCCTCATAACCCTCTAGCTCCTCTGGCTGCTCCTGCTCCTCCTCTCCTGTCAGATGACTAGAAACACCGCCTATCTCATCAAACATAACTGTGCTCCACTGTGCCCCCTCCTCCTCATCCAGTTCAGCCCACACAGGGCTCATGTGGCCGTGAGATGTAGGCGCCACGTCTCCATTGCCCTGACCAGCCATGATTTCCAACACTTGTTGTAGGAAATGAAGCAGTGGAATGATGTCGTTCATCATGTAGTCCTGGCGACTGACTAATAGTGTGGCTTCCTCAAAGGGCCTGAGCAAATGGCAGGTGTCACGTGTGAGCTGTAGTGTTGAGCGGCATAGGCCATATTCGAATTTGCGATATTTTGAGAATATATGGACGAATATTCATCATATATTGGCAAAATTTGCATATTCGTAATATTCGCGTTTAATTTTCGCACATGCAAAAATTTGCGTATGCGAAAATTAGCATATGCGAAAATTTGCAAATACAAAAATTAGCATAAGTGAAAATCAGTATATGCGAAAATTTGCATATGCGAAAATCCGCACGCCAGTCTCATACAGTAGTATTAGAGCCTTCTTTACACCACACAAGCTGGAAGCAGAGAGGGATGATCACTGTGATGTGTACTGTGAAAAAAAAAAAAAAACGAATATTCGTAATTACGAATATATAGTGATATATTCGCGAATATTCTCGAATTCGCATTGCGAATATTCACGAGCAACACTAATGAGCTGCCACTGGTTCACATTGAAGTTACACAGGGGAGTACTCCCATCCGCTTGGATCATCAAGAAATCAGTGATGGCTTTTCTCTGTTCGTATAGTCGGTCCAACATATGGAGGGTGGAATTCCAACGTGTGGCAACGTCACAAATCAGACTATGTTGTGGGATACCGTTCTGACGTTGCAGCTCAAGGAAGGTGTGCTTGGCTGTGTACGAGTGGCTGAAGTGCATGCACAGTTTCCTTCCCATTGTTGGGATGTCTTGTAGATGGGGGGAACACTTGAGGAACTGCTTGACAACCAGATTTAACGCGTGTGCCATGCAGGGCGCATGGGTCACCCTTGTCCATGATGTTCTTCCCGTTGTCAATCACCATGGTTCCCATTTCCAGATTTTGTGGAGTAAGCCATGCTCCGATTTCTTTATGAATGACTTTTAGCAGTTCCTCCCCTGTGTGACTCTTTTCGCCAAGGCAAACCATGTGAAGAACAGCGTGACACTGCCGTGCCCTGCACACATGGTATGCTGAAGGGCCACTGAGACTTGTCTGGGCAGTGGAGGCTGAGGACACGGTGGACGATGAGGAGGCAGAGTTGCACACTGTCACAGGACCAACGGGCTTACAGCGTGGAGGAGGAAGCAGCGTGACCAGTCCAAGTTGGTGTTGTGGCTGTGCAGGAACCACATTTACACAGTGAGCCGTAAAGGACATGTATTGTCCCTGACCGTAGATATACACACCGACAGGCTCAGGGACTGGCACACCTTCTCTTCCACAAAATTGTGCAGCCTTCTTCGCAAAGAAATGATGGTTTGGGACTCTCCACCTCGGCTCGGCACAAGCCATCAGTTCTCTGAAAGGTGCAGAGTCCACCACTTGAAAAAGGAGGGACTGCAACACCAGCAACTTAGACAGGAGCGCATTCAACTTCTGTGCCGTTGGATGAGTGGGCGCATACTGTTGTCTCGTAGACTTGGCTTCGCGGATGGATTGTTGGCTGAATGGCTGACTAAAAGTAGGAGGAGCAAGAGCATCTGGAGCGACAGAAGAAGGGTATGACACACAGCTCCCTTCGGCTGAAGTGGTGGAGCTTTGGCTGGCTAAAGGAGGGAGCGGCGTGCCACTGGATGATGCAGCAGGCTGGACCACTACATCGGAGCCACGGTTCACCCAGGCCGCTTTATGGTGGCGAAGCATGTGTTGACGCAGGGCCGTGGTGCCGACATTGGGACCCTGGCCACGCTTCCCCTTCTGCCGACATATCTTGCATGTGGCTACGTGAACCTCCCCCGGATGCTTGATGAAAAACTGCCACACCGCCGAGTAGCTGATTTTCCCACCAACAGTCCGCACTAATTCACTGCTACTGCCGCCGTCTCCAGGAACCCCTGCTCCACTATCTCCTGGAAAAGTAGGCTCCCGCGAAGCATCATCGAGTTGTGTCTGCGCGTCACTGATGTCCTCCTCAGGTTCCACAACAGTGTCTGCTTCAGGACCCTGAACCCTGGCAACACCGCCTCCCACGTCACTCTCCTCATCACTACTTGGCCGCCTAGCGGAGGAAGCGGCGGATGTTTCCTCCCCTTCTTGACTGGGCAGTAGCTGCTGACTATCCTCTATTAGATCATCCTCAGTAAATAGTGGAGCTGAACCCACAGCATAAGATACTTCTCTAGGACAGGGAACAGCATAGGACAAAGGCAATGGGAGGACAGGGACTGCTCCCGGGCCATGCCAACTGAGGGTTGTGTCTGAGGAACCCACCAACTGTTGCCTGGGGGTGTCAGATGCCACTTGTGATGAAGTGGAGGACAGTGTTAACCAATCAATGATGGCAGATGGGTTTCTGGTCGAGACACGACCGCTGGCTGATAATGGGAGCTCAGGCCTCTCGCTGCAACTCCTGCTGCCACTCACCCCTAGTCAGCTGCCAACTCTGCCTGAAGGATTTAGGCCTCTGCCACTCCTCTGTGCACGTCCTTGCACTACCTAGTGCGTATATGAGGGGAGTACAATAAGCTTCACTGCACTTAAAACAGTATTTGTCTTGAACAGCAGCCGGTGATTACTTTTGTCTGTCCTTTCACAGTATGTCGGCCCTTGACAGATTAACAGGTACAAAATAGTACACTACTTAGATGTACATATGCGGTATGCACGTATGAGGGCAGAAAAATGCGCTACAGTACACTTGGAAAACTTATTTTCATGATACATCAGCCGGTGATTACTTTTGCCAAGACTTTCCCAGTATCTAGACTTGTTACAGATTTACAGATACAAAATAGTAGACAGCTTTGATGTAGGCATGTGTTATGCATGTATGAGGGCAGAAAGATCCACTACAGTCCGGTGAAAAAACATATTTTTGCACAGCAGCAGGACCCAACAGTGCAGCACCGCACTGTCACAGAGTATTAAGAATGGTGTGAACTGCTGGGTATTATACCGTCTACAGACTAGTATAAGCAGCAGATGATTTATTGTGGGGAAAATACACATAATTGCACTGAAAAATCTTTCCTGTCTCCTGTGATAAGGTTCATGAAGTTCAGGCAGCTTGTTTATATGTATGAGGCAACAAATAGCTTTCTGCCCCTCTGATAAAATGCTGAATGAAGTGAATGGGAGCTTAATGGCATCAAAATCCTTCTCAGTGACAACAAGCACTGCACTTCTCTCCGTCCAAAACGCTGATGTGACTAGCAGTTGGCAGTGGAACGCTGCGGTATGATCTATTCAGTGTCTCTGTGTAACACAGTCTGTCCTATTTCTGCAGTGTATATGGCATGAAATGAGCAGCTGCAAGATGGCTGCCGATTATATAGGGCTGTGACATCACAGGGGTCAATGAATGATGATAGGATGCATCTCGCATGTGATTCAGGGTCATCCCACCTACCTCCCTTCCCAACTTCCCAGCATCCCCTGCCCTATGTACTAACATGTGGATCCACCATTTTAGTTGTCCTGGAGCCTGGAATGCTGTAAAATGGAGTTTAATAAAGCGATCTGCACGATAAAATCGAGGCGATATTCACATTCGTTACGAATCGAATAAATCATGAAATTCATAACGAATTCGGGTTCGTCTGCTTCGATTCGCTCATCTCTATCGGATACCAGTGATAATTAGATTGCCAGATGAGCCCAATTTAAGGAAAGACTACTAAAGGTGGGTGTTCCCCATTGTTAAAGGGGTACTCCGGTGCTTAAACATCTTATCCCCTATCCAAAGGATAGGGGATAAGATGCCTGATCGTGGGAGTCCCGCAGCTGGGGACCCCGGGGATCATGCACGCGGCACCCCGTTTGTAATTAGTGCCCGGAGAGTGTTTGCTCCGGGACTGATTACTGGCGACCACAGGGCCGGCAGCGTGTGACGTCATGCCTCCGCCCCCGTGTGATGTCACGCTCCGCCCCTCAATGCAAGCCGACGGGAGTGAGAATGATAGCTATCACGCCCCCTCCCGTAGGCTTGCATTGAGGGGCAGAGCGTGACGTCACAAGAGGCGGAGGCCCTGCGGTCGCCGGTAATCAGTCCCGGAGCGAACACGCTCCGGGCACTGATTACAAACGGGGTGCCGCGTGCATGATCCCAGGGGTCCCCAGCTGCGGGACTCCCGCGATCAGGCATCTTATCCCCTATCCTTTGGATAGGGGATAAGATGTTTAAGCACCGGAGTACCCCTTTAAGCAAACACCATTATCCAGCAATATGGGGAAGAAAAAGGATCTCTCTGCTGCTGAAAAGAGTGAAATAGCTCAATGCCTTGGATGAGGTATGAAAACATTTGATATTTTACGAAAACTTAAGCGTGATCATCACACTATTAAGAGATTTATGGCTGATTCAGAGCACAGATGAGTTGGTGCAGATAGAGGAAAATTGAGGAAGATTTCTGCCAGATCCATGCATTGGGTAAAGAGAGCAGCTGCTAAAATACCATTACATAGCAGCAAACAGATATATGAAGCTGCTGGTGCCTCTGGAGTCCCACGGACATCAAGGAGTAGGGTCCTCCAGAGTCTTGTGCATAAACCTTCTATTCGGCCACCACTAACCAATGCTCACAAGCAGAAATGGCTGCATTGGCAGAAAAATACATAAAGACTAATTTTCAAACAGTCCTGTTCACTGATGAGTGCCATGCAACCCTGATGGTCCAGATGGATGGTTGGTGGATGGTTGGTGGACGGCCGCCCTGTTTCAACAAGGCTACGTTGTCAGCAATGCGGTGGTGGAGTCATGTTTTGGGCCGGAATCCTGGGAAGAGAGTTGGTCGGACCCTTTAAGGTCCCCGAAGACGTAAAGATGACCTCTGCAAAGTATGTGGAGTTTCTGACTTACCACTTTCTTCCCTGGTACAGAAGGAAGAACTATGCTTTCCGTAATAAAATTATCTTCATGCATGACAATGCTCCATCTCATGCTGCAAAGAAAACCTCTGCATCAATGGCTGCCATGGGGGTAAAAGGAGAGAAAGTCATGGTGTGGCCTCCATCCTCCCCTGACCTCAATCCTATTGAGAACCTTTGGAGCATCCAAAAGATCTATGAGGGTGGGAGGGAGTTTACATCCAAACAGCAGCTCTGGGAGGCTATTCTGACATCTTGCAAACAAATTCCAGAAGAAACTGTCCAAAGACTCATAAGTTTAATCGATGCAAGGCATGTGAAGCTGCTGTCAAATAAGGCTCCTATAACGTCACCTGATAAAATGTTTACAACGTTTAAATGTTGTTAAAAGTTTGATTGAAATAGTTTTTGATTTCAGTAAATGCTGCAAACACAACAAATGACAATTTTCAGTTCTTTACAGACTATACAGTGTTTTGTAAACTTACTGTGTGTAATCATTTGGATCAGTTCATTGTAAGTTTTTTATGTTTAAATAAAATCCTGTTATCATTAGGAGATTTGTTCAGTAAAATGTGAATTGTTCTCTTAATAGTTGATAACCTGAGAATTATATTGACGGTTATTTACATCAATTATTTAGGGAAATGAGAAAAAAATATATATGGTGTATATATGGTTCAGATGACCAATAAAAAGCCAGTCTGATAGACCAGTTTAGTGTTTTCCAACCAGGGTGCCTCCAGCTGATGCAAAACTACAACTCCCAGCATGCCCTCACAGCCAACGGCTACAGCTGGTGGAACTTGGTTGAAGAACACAGGACTAGCGAAACCTCGAAGAAGAAATCTGGGATGTTCCTGAATTGTTCACGTCCTCTTAACCAGGATACATGTACTGTTTGCTTTAAGTGTCTAGTACTTGTTTTTTTTTTCCCAATAGATTCCCATTTGGGAATCCAAAAAAAAAAAAAAAAACTGATTTCCCATATACTACTTATTTTGATATTAAAACTCCCATAAGCTTTATTGAATACTTCACACTTTAAAATCAGATAGCGCTGTTTGCTCTGTTTGCTCTTTTGATAAGATGATTTCGTTGTGCAGGATTCTCTGCTTGGTTTATGCTGGACCAACCATGTATGCCTGCAGGTCACACGCGGTTAAATGCAAAGAGCAACAGCGCTACAGTAATATAAAATATCCAGTCTGCCCCCCTCAACATGTTTCGCTACGACGTAGCGTTATCAAGAGGTAGCGGGCAACTGAGAGTGGATGCGGTGCCGGTCGTTCTTATAACCTCCGTTTGTAGCGTCACTGATAGAGAACAGGATGTGTTACCAACCAATGGGCTGCGTTTACCTGCTTCTACACAGCCCATTGGACAGGTCCTTTTGATTGATGGGCTCTGACTTCAATCGGAGTCCTGCCCAAAAAACAGCCCAGTTCACTGTATTCTCATCGCGCCCGTTAGCCAATCCTCTCCTTTATTTACCAGCCGCGTCAGTGTATGACGCAGGCTGCGCAGTCTCGGCTGTGCGAAGACTCTGTCTAATTTCTCCATCACATAGCGCACTATCCCGTGTGCGCGCAGTGGCGTTGCGACCCGGGTGCGGGGGGTGCGGCCCGCACCGGGTGACACCAACCTAATGGGGTGACACCAAGACGCTCCGCAGCACCCACACCCCCTCCCCAGCTACACTGACACCCCCCTATGTGCCCGACCGGCCTCCCATCCGTCAGCACCCCCCCCCCCCCCTGTGCTGTGTGTGCGGTGCGCCCGTCTATTAGCAACCCAGCCCCCCCTTTCAGTGCGCCCGTCCGTCATCACGCACCCCCCTCTCACCTTCACCAGTACTGTGCCCGGCCTCCGCTCCCACGTCTGCGCCGGCCTGACGTCATACCGCATGGCCGCGCAGGGGGACGTCAGTTACGTCACTCGCTTTGCGCCCGGTGAGAAGGATCGCTGCGCTGGATGGGTGAGTGTGTGTGTCTGTCTCTATCTATGTTTGTGTGTGTGACTCTGTGTGTGTGTGACTGTGTGTGTGTGAGAGATTGTGTGTGTGACTCTGTGTGTGTGACTGTGTGTGTTTGTGTGACTCTCTGAGTGTGTGTGTGACTCTGTGTATTTGTGTGACCGTGTGTGTGTGTGTGTGACTCTGTGTGTGACTCTGTGTGTGACTGTGTGACTCTGTGTGTCTGTCTGTGAGTGTGTGTCTCTCTGACTGTGTGTGTTTGTGTGTGTGTCTCTATGTGTTGTGTTCTATGTTTTTTTTGTGTGTGTGTGTGTGTGTGTGCGGGGGTGGGGGTTTGGAGACTTTGACGCATTGTGGGGAACCTGCAAGGGAACCTGCGGCCTAATGTGGGGAGTCTATGCTACCTAATGTGGGGAGTCTATGCTACCTAATGTGGGGAGTCTATGCTACCTAATGTGCGGAGTATATGCTACCTAATGTGCGGAGTCTATGCTACCTAATGTGGGGGGTCTATGCTAGCTAATGTGGGGAATCTGTGCTACCGAATGTGGGGAAACTGCTACCTAATGTGGGGAATCTGTGCTACCTAATATGGGGAAATTGCTACCTAATGTGGGGTAACTGGTACCTACCTAATGTGGGGAAACTGGTACCAAATGTGGGGAATCTATGCTGCCTAATGTGGGGAAAAGATGCTACCTAATGTGGGGAAACTGCTACCTACCTAATGTGGGGGAACTGCTGCCTACCTAATGCTCCCCCCCCTGGCAGTAGCACCCTCATCATCCGCCAGCAACCAGCCCCCCCCCCCCCCCCCAGCGGCACCTCCATCAGCAGATCCTGATGGTGGATGATGGCGGTGCTCCTGCCAGGAGGATGATCCTGCCGATGGATGATGGGGGTGATACTGCCAGGGGGGATGGCCAGTAGCACCCTCATCATCCTTCAGCAAACCCCCCCCCAGTAGTAGCACCCCGTTCATCCACTAGCAACACCACCAATACCCCCCTCCCGTGGTAATAGCATCAGCTAACGGATGTTGAGGGGTGTTACTGCGGTTGTGGTATTATATTCAGAGGGTGCACTGTATGGCAACGTTATATTCAGAGGGCGCAGTTTGTGGTAGTATTATATTCAGAGGGCACAGTGGGTGATAGTATTATATTCAGAGGGCGCAGTTTGTGGTAGTGTTATATTCAGAGGGCACAGTGGGTGGTAGTATTATATTCAGAGGGCGCAGTTTGTGGTAGTGTTATATTCAGAGGGCACAGTGGGTGGTAGTATTATATTCAGAGGGCGCAGTTTGTGGTAGTGTTATATTCAGAGGGCACAGTGGGTGGTAGTATTATATTCAGAGGGCGCAGTTTGTGGTAGTATTATTAGAGATGAGTGAACTTACAGTAAATTCGATTCGTCACGAACTTGTCGGCTCAGCAGTTGATGACTTATCCTGCGTAAATTAGTTCAGCCTTCAGGTGCTCCGATGGGCTGGAAAAGGTGGATACATTCATAGGAAAGAGTCTCCTAGGACAATATCCACCTTTTCCAGCCCACGGGAGCACCTGAAAGCTGAACTAATTTATGCAGGAAAAGCCATCAACTGCCGAGCCGAGAAGTTTGTGACGAGTTGAATTTACTGTAGTTTGCTCATCTCTAAGTATTATATTCAGAGGGCGCAGTGGGTGGTAGTAATATATTCAGAGTGTACAGTATGTGTTGGTATTATATTCAGAGGGTACAGTATGTGGCAGATTTATATTCAGAGGGTACAGTATATGGTAGTATTATATTCAGAGGGTACAGTATGTGATAGTATTATATTCAGGGGTACAGTATGTGGCAGATTTATATTCAGAGGGTACAGTATATGGTAGTATTATATTCAGAGAGTACAGTATGTGATGGTATTATATTCAGAATGTACAGTGTGTGGTATTATTATATTCAGTGGGTATGGTGTATGGAAGGTTTATAATCAAAGAGTATAGTGTATAGTAGTATTATATTTAGAGGATACAGTGTCTGGCAGGTTTATAATAATAATTGTTTTCATATAGAGGATGAGAATCCGCTGACATAGTGAGGAGACGTCTGGGCGTCACATTCTACAGACAGAAGTTTTAGCTGGACCAGGCGGTATGTACCATCTGAATTAGATAAGGGAAGACTATAGAGAAGACGTCACTGATATCATTGTACATTCTCCTCTCTACATCAGAGCTGTAGTCGCTTGTCAGTTCTACAGTTATGGTCAGTGAAACTACAACTCCCAGCATAACCTCACCACTGCATAAAGGGGTACTCTACTGGAAAACATTTTTTTTAATCAACTGGTGCTACAAAGTTAAACAGATTTGTAAATTACTTCTATTTAAAAATCTTAATCCTTCCAGTACTTATTAGCTGCTGTATAAGCGATTCACAGGAAGTTATTTTCTTTTTTAATTTATTTTCTGTCTGACCACAGTGCTCTGTGCTGACACCTCTGTCCATGTCAAGAACTGTCTATAGTAGGAGCAAATCCCCATAGCAAACCTCTCCTGCTCTGGACAGTTCCTGACATGGACAGAGGTGTCAGCAAATAGCACTGTGGTCAGATTGGAAAGAACTACGCAACTTCCTGTGGAGCATACACCAGCTTATAAGTACTGTAAGTATTAAGATTTTAAATAGAAGTAATTTAAAAATCTGTTTAACTTTCTGGCACCAGTTGATATAAAAGTAAATGTTTTCCAGTGGAGTACCCCTTAAAGTAATTCTGGGAGCTGTATATTTAAATGGTGAAAACTTCTTTAACACTTTCCCATTCTGTGGCAACTGGTATATCTGATTATTATACTGGAATTTCTCACAATGCGCTACAACAGTGGTGTCTGTCACAACAGGCTAAAAACTTACTGGGGGGAGGGGGGAGGTATGGGGGTGACACCATTTTCTACCGCACCGGGTGACACCAACCCTAGCAACGCCACTGTGTGCGCGCTCTCATATGCGCAAACTGTTTGTTTCTGACATATATGTGCGCAGATCCGTATGCGCGGACTCTTAGATTTATTTTGAGGTATGTCAATACAGTGTCCCATATCCACCTTATAACCTATTGTAGGGGGGGGGGGGGGTTACAATAGGTAACTCCCCTTCCCATCCCCCCCCCTCTCACCACCCACAACTATATATATAACCACCAATTATATATATAACCACTAATACCTATAAGGAGACTGTGGATTTAATACTCACTTATGGGGAAGAGAGAATATGGATAGAAGTAGTGTTCCCCTCCGATGAATGTAGGGGCACAGGAGAAGAAGTCCATCTAATAAAGAAGATAAAAAGAAATAAAGGAAAAAAGCAGAAAAAGAAAAAAGAAGATAAAAAAACAACAAACCAATAACCCAAAATTCTAAGGATATAATAAAAAATAGTTTGTTTAAAACAATAAACAAATAACCTTAAAACCTAAGGATTTAATTCAAAAATAGCTCATAATCTACTACCTTCCTAACTTTACTCACAATATACACAACCCCTCCCCCCTTCTCCCCCCCCTCTCCCTCCCCCCCCCCCTTACAATAGGTTATAAGGTGGATATGGGACACTGTATTGACATACCTCAAAATAAATCTGAGTCCGCGCATACGGATCTGCGCACATATATGTCAGAAACAAACAGTTCGCGCATATGAGAGCGCGCACACGGGATAGTGCGCTATGTGATGGAGAAATTAGACAGAGTCTTCGCACAGCCGAGACTGCGCAGCCTGCGTCATACACTGACGCGGCTGGTAAACAAAGGAGAGGATTGGCTAACGGGCGCGATGAGAATACAGTGAACTGGGCTGTTTTTTGGGCAGGACTCTGATTGGAGTCAGAGCCCATCAATCAAAAGGACCTGTCCAATGGGCTGTGTAGAAGCAGGTAAACGCAGCCCATTGGTTGGTAACACATCCTGTTCTCTATCAGTGACGCTACAAACGGAGGTTATAAGAATGACCGGCACCGCTTCCACGCTCAGTTGCCCGCTACCTCTTGATAACGCTACATCGTAGCGAAACATGTTGAGGGGGGCAGACTGGATATTTTAAATCACTGTAGCGCTGTTGCTCTTTGCATTTAACCGCGTGTGACCTGCAGGCATACATGGTTGGTCCAGCATAAACCAAGCAGAGAATCCTGCACAAGGAAATCATCTTATCAAAAGAGCAAACAGAGCAAACAGCGCTATCTGATTTTAAAGTGTGAAGTATTCAATAAAGCTTATGGGAGTTTTAATATCAAAATAAGTAGTATATGGGAAATCAGTTTTTTTTGGATTCCCAAATGGGAATCTATTGGAAATAAATAAACAAATTTAACCCTCCATATACTGGTCTATACCAGTTATTGTGAATAGTACTTGGGGTTCTCACCTCTGGGAACCTCATGTATACAGAGAATAGGGGAGCGCCTATTTTGCAGCTGCTATTTGGAGTAGATGGATTTGGTGCCTCCAAGTGGTTCCATTCTTTGGTATGCAAAACATTAAAGAGGTATTTTGGCCACACCAGACCTATAAAGCTAGCTCACCGCCAGGATTCCTGCAGTGTCATTTCTTTCATCCCAGCTCAGCTGCAATCAGACATATTGAGCCTTTATACTGCAGCTGGGTCATGTGATCATTGATCTGAAAACCAGTGAATGAGGTGCTCTAATGTGTAGACAGAAGGCTAGCCTGTGCAGATGACTTTCTGTTTACTATAGAATTTTACCATCACTGATACATCACAAGGAGACAGGATGAAGCTGCATCACATAGGATACACTGAGACTATAGTGTGAGTTATAGGAGAGAAGATTTATGTCACTGATCTATCACAGGGAGACAGGATGAAGCTGCATCACATAGGATACATTGAGACTATAGTGCGAGTTATAGGAGAGAAGATCTATGTCACTGATCTATACAAGGAGACAGGATGAAGCTGCATCACATAGGATACACTGAGACTATAGTGTGATATATTGGAGAGAAGATCTATGTCACTGATCTATCACAAGGAGACAGGATGAAGCTGCATCACATAGGATACACTGATACTATAGTGTGATGTATAGGGCAGAAGATCTATGTCACTGATCTATCACAGGGAGACAGGATGAAGCTGCATCACATAGGATACACTGAGACTATAGTGTCAGTTATTGGAGAGAAGATCTATGTCACTGATCTATCACAAGGAGACAGGATGAAGCTGCATCACATAGGATACACTGAGACTATAGTGTGAGTTATAGGAGAGAAGATCTATGTCACTGATCTATCACAGGGAGACCGGATGAAGCTGCATCACATAGGATACACTGAGACTATAGTGCGAGTTATAGGAGAGAAGATTTATGTCACTGATCATTCACAAGGAGACAGGATGAAGCTGCATCACATAGGATACACTGAGACTATAGTGTGAGTTATTGGAGAGAAGATCTATGTCACTGATCTATCACAAGGAGACAGGATGAAGCTGCATCACATAGGATACACTGAGACTATAGTGCGAGTTATAGGAGAGAAGATTTATGTCACTGATCATTCACAAGGAGACAGGATGAAGCTGCATCACATAGGATACACTGAGACTATAGTGTGAGTTATAGGAGAGAAGATATATGTCACTGATCATTCACAAGGAGACAGGATGAAGCTGCATAACATAGGATACACTGATACTATAGTGTGATGTATAGGAGAGAAGATCTATGTCACTGATCTATCACAGGGAGACAGGATGAAGCTGCATCACATGGGATACACTGAGACTATAGTGTGATATATAGGAGAGAAGATCTATGTCACTGATCTATCACATAGTTACATAGTTAGTACGGTCGAAAAAAGACATATGTCCATCAAGTTCAACCAGGGAATTAAGGGGTAGGGGTGTAAGGGGATAAGGGGTAGGGGTGTGGCGCGATATTGGGGAAGGGATGAGATTTTATATTTCTTCATAAGCATTAATCTTATTTTGTTCCAGGAATGTATCTAATCCTGTTTTAAAGCTGTTAATTGTTCCTGCTGTGACCAGTTCCTGAGGTAGACTGTTCCATAAGTTCACAGTTCTCATGGTAAAGAAGGCGTGTCGCCCCTTGAGACTAAACTTTTTCTTCTCCAGATGGAGGGAGTGCCCCCTCGTCCTTTGGGGGGGTTTAACCTGGAACAGTTTTTCTCCATATTTTTTGTATGGGCCATTAATATACTTATATACGTTTATCATATCCCCCCTTAAACGTCTCTTCTCAAGACTAAACAATTGTAACTCCTTTAATCGCTCCTCATAGCTAAGATGTTCCATTCCCCATATTAGTTTAGTCGCGCGTCTCTGCACCCTTTCCAACTCCGCAGTGTCCCTTTTATGGACAGGTGCCCAAAACTGAACAGCATATTCCAGGTGAGGCCGTACCAATGCTTTATAAAGGGGGAGTATTATACACTATAGACTGTACCAATGCTTTATAAAGGGGGAGTATTATACACTATAGACTGTACCAATGCTTTATAAAGGGGGAGTATTATGTCCCTGTCCCTTGAGTCCATGCCTCTTTTGATACATGACAATATCCTGCCGGCTTTGGAAGCAGCAGCCTGACATTGCATGCTATTCTGTAGTCTGTGATCTACAAGTCACCCAGATCCTTCTCTACCAGTGACTCTGCCAGTTTAATCCCCCCTAAGACATACGATGCTGCAGGTTATTAGTACCCAGATGCATAACTTTACATTTATCCACATTGAACCTCATTTGCCAAGTGGAGGCCCAGACACTTAGTCTATCCAAGTCATCCTGTAACTTATGCACATCCTCTATAGACTGTACCGTGCTACAAAGCTTGGTGTCATCTGCAAAGATAGAAACAGAGCTGTTAATACCATCCTCTATATCATTAATAAATAAATTAAACAACAGCGGGCCCAGTACAGAACCTTGGGGTACACCACTAATAACCGGGGACCAATCAGAGTACGAATCATTGACCACCACTCTCTGGGTACGATCCATGAGCCAGTGTTCAATCCAGTTACAAACTAAAATTTCCAAACCCAAAGACCTTAACTTACCTGTCAGACGTCTATGAGGGACAGTATCAAATGCTTTAGCAAAATCCAGAAACACTATATCCACAGCCATTCCTCTATATACAGAGCCCACCTCTATATACACACAGCCCCCCTCTATATACACAGCCCCCCCTCTATATACACAGCCCCCCTCTATATACACAGCCCCCCCTCTATATACACAGCCCCCCCTCTATATATACACAGCCCCCCTCTATATACACAGCCCCCCTCTATATACACAGCCAATCCTCTGTCAAGGCTTCTACTCACCTCTTCATAAAAGCAAATTAGATTGGTTTGACAACTTCTATCCTTAGTAAACCCATGCTGGCTATCACTTATAATTCTATTATCCCCTATGTATTCCTGTATGTAATCCCTTATAAGTCCTTCAAACAATTTACCCACAATGTACGTTAAACTTACCGGTCTATAGTTTCCTGGGGAAGACCTAGAGCCCTTTTTAAAGATTGGCACCACATTCGCCTTGCGCCAGTCCCTTGGCACAATACCAGACACCAGAGAATCTCTAAATATCATGAACAGGGGTACAGATATTACTGAACTTACCTCTCTAAGAACTCTTGGGTGTAGTCCATCCGGTCCTGGGGATTTGCTTACATTTATATCACTTAACTTACCTTGTACCATCTCTACATTAAGCCAGTTCAGTACATTATATGATGTGTTACCAGCACTGACCTGTACATGATGTGTTACCAGCACTGACCTGTACATGATGTGTTACCAGCACTGACCTGTACATGATGTGTTACCAGCACTGACCTGGCCAATGTCAGCTCCTTCTTCCATAGTGTATACAGAACTAAAGAACCCATTCAGTAGCTCCGCCTTCTCTTGATCGCCTGTGACAACCTCCCCATTATCATTATTAAGGGGTCCTACATGCTCTGTCCTTGGTTTTTTTGCATTTATATGTCTAAAAAAATATTTAGGATTAGTTTTGCTTTCTTTGGCCACCTGTCTCTCATTTTGAATTTTTGCTGTTTTTATTACATTTTTACAGATTTTATTAAGCTCCTTGTACTGTATAAATGTTATCGCTGACCCATCAGATTTGTATTTTTTGAAGGCTATTTTTTTGCTGTTTATTGCTCTTTTAACATCATGTGTCAGCCATGTAGGATTTAGTTTTAATCGTTTATATTTGTTCCCCTTTGGTATATATTTAGCTGTATAGTTATTTAGAGTTGATTTAAAGATGTCCCATTTCCCTTCTGTATCAGTATTTGAGAACCCCTCCCCCAGTCTATGTCCTGTAGTGCAGATCTCAGCCCAGGGAAATTTGCCTTTTTAAAGTTATATGTTTTTGCCTTCCCCGCCTGTCTTTGTTTTCTACATTTTAAGTCAAAAGTAACTATATTGTGGTCGCTATTCCCAAGGTTTTCCCGCACAGTAACATTAGCAACCAGCTCTGCGTTGTTGGAAATGATCAGATCCAACAAGGCATCACTTCTTGTTGGGTCCTCCACAAACTGGCCCATAAAATTATCCTGCAATAAATTTAGGAATTGTCGCCCCTTTGTAGTTTTAGCCAACCCCGGACCCCAATCTATATCTGGATAGTTAAAATCTCCCATTATTACCACTGTACCTGCCCGGGCGGCCCTCTCTATTTGTTTATGAAGCTGAACTTCTATCTCTTCAGTGATATTAGGGGGTCTGTAGATTACCCCAAATATTATTTTTTCAGTATTTCCCTCCTTTTGTAATTCTACCCACAGTGATTCCACATCCTCAGAATCATCACACACTATGGCATCGTTCACACTGACTTTCATACCACTTCTTACATACAGACAGACTCCACCACCTTTTCTGTTCATTCTATCCTTGCGAAACAATGTAAACCCCTGCAGATTGACAGCCCAGTCATGCGAGGAGTCCAGCCATGTCTCAGTGACCCCAACTATATCACCAGCCATGTCTCAGTGACCCCAACTATATCACCAGCCATGTCTCAGTGACCCCAACTATATCAATATGTTCCTCCAGTATCAAGGCCTCAAGCTCCCCCATTTTATTTGCTCGGCTTCTGGCATTTGTGAACATTCACTTTACATTTCCATCCTTTATGTTATTGGGGTTAATGGGATTCAAGGGTGTAAGTTTTATTTTCCTATGAAGCCTATTCCTATTAACTATTCTAACCCCTCCCTCCGGTCCACCCCCAGGTACATTTATAATTCCCACCTCTCTATCTACACTATCTTCCCCCTCTTTGCTGTAGGTTCCCTCCCCCAAGTCCCTAGTTTAAACACTCCTCCACCCTTCTAGCCATCTTCTCCCCAAGCACAGCTGCACCCTCCCCATTGAGGTGCAGCCCGTCCCTACGGTAGAGCCGGTAACCGACAGCGAAGTCAGCCCAGTTCTCCATGAACCCAAACCCTTCCTTCCTACACCAGCTTCTGAGCCACTTGTTTACCTCCCTGATCTCCCACTGCCTCTCTGGTGCGGCTCGTGGTACTGGTAGTATTTCAGAAAAGACTACCTTGGAGGTCCTTGCCTTAAGCTTGCGGCCTAAGTCCCTGAAATCATTTTTAAGGACACTCCACCTACCTCTTACTTTGTCATTGGTGCCAATATGTACCATGACTGCTGGGTCCTCTCCAGCCCCGCCCAACAACCTGTCAACCCGATCCGCGATGTGCCGAACTCGTGCGCCAGGCAGACAACACACTGTTCGGCGATCCCGGTCTTTGTGACAGATTGCCCTGTCTGTCCCCCTAATAATTGAGTCTCCCACCACTAGTACCTGTCTGGCCTGCCCTGTACTCCTCCCTCCCTCTTTACTGGAGCAGACACCCCCCTGGCGGTCAGAGGTGGTATCCTGCTGCAGTTCTCCTAGCTCTGTAATGGCATCCCCCTCATCTGCCAAGCGGGCAAACTTGTTGGGGTGTGCCAGTTCAGGACTAGCCTCCCTGACACTTTTTCCCCTACCCCTCTTTCTAACTGTAACCCAGCTAACTGCCTGACTGTCCTGCAACTCTGTCCCACTGTCCTCCCCCACCTCTATTCCCGAGAGTGCCTGCTCAGTGAGCAGGAGACTCCTCTCCATGTTGTTAATGCTTCTCATTGTTGCCAGTCGCCCCTCTAGATGCAGGATCTGGTCTTCCAAACGGACAACTAGCGCACATCTCGCACAACAATATGCACCCTCAAACTGTTGTTCAAGGATTGCATACATTGAACAGGATGTACATTGGACTGCATTTTCCAACATGGAGGCCATCTAGTAATGGGGATTTCACAAATGTATAGGAAAAAACAGACAGTCAAAATTACACTTAAAAATTTTTTGTAGACCTTGTGCGTTCAGAAATTAGCACTCACAGCGATCTCAACCTCCTGCTTTCAAACTCCAGTTTTTGAAACTCCTCTTTCACGCCCCCTCTTACACAGCAACACTCAGAAAGAGCAAGCTCTCAATAAGAGTCCCAAGCTAAGATTTATACACCTGTGCCCAATCTACTCCTCCTCCCCCTAGAGGTGGAACAGAGAAAAAAAAAAAAAAAAAGGGTGTTTAAACTCTAACAGTTATCCCACTATGTGCAAAAGAGAAAAACTTACCCAAAATATGAATGTGGGCTATAGGCAGTCGCACCCACTCCACAGATTCACTCCGCACAACAGATAATCACAGTTTTTGAAACTCCTCTTTCACGCCCCCTCTTACACAGCAACACTCAGAAAGAGCAAGGATGAAGACAGGATGAAGCTGCATCACATAGAATACACTGATACTATAGTGTGATGTAGAGGAGAGAAGATCTATGTCACTGATCATTCACAAGGAGACAGGATGAAGCTGCATCACATAGGATACACTGAGACTATAGTGTGATATATAGGAGAGAAGATCTATGTCACTGATCTATCACAAGGAGACAGGATGAAGCTGCATCACATAGGAAACACTGAGACTATAGTGTGATGTATAGGATAGAAGATCTATATCACTGATCTATCACATCGAGACAGGATGAAGCTGCATCACATAGGATACACTGAGACTATAGTGTCAGTTATAGGAAAGAAGATCGATGTCACTGATTATGGATGAGCAGCATTGCCCATATTCGAATTCGCAATATTTTACGAATATATAGACGAACATTCGTCCTATATTCGCGAATTTCACGTATTTGTTATATTTGCATATGCGAATATTCGCTTATGTAAATATTCGCATATTCGTGTATTGGAGGAAAAAAACAGTGAGGGTTGGGCAACTTTACTATTGGTTGCTAGGGATGTTGTTGATAACGTCTGACAAGTGTATTTGCATCTTTCTAATTGGCTCACAAGTGAAAAGAAGGAATATGCAAATATGCACATATGCGAATATTCGCACATGCGAAAATTCCCATATGCAAATATGCGCATATGGGAAAAAAAACGAATATTCGTAATTTAGAATACATTGCGAATTTATTCGCAATATTCGCGAATTTGCGATATTCGCAATGAAAATTTGAAATGCGAATATTCGCGCCCAACACTATCACTGATCTATCACAAGGAGACAGGATGAAGCTGCATCACATAGGATACACTGATACTATGGTGTGAGTTATAGGAGAGAAGATCTATGTCACTGATCATTCACAAGGAGACAGGATGAAGCTGCATCACATAGGATACACTGAGACTATAGTGTGAGTTATAGGAGAGAAGATCTATGTCACTGATCATTCACAAGGAGACAGGATGAAGCTGCATCACATAGGATACACTGAGACTATAGTGTGAGGTATAGGAGAGAAGATCTATGTCACTGATCATTCACAAGGAGACAGGATGAAGCTGCATCACATAGGATACACTGAGACTATAGTGTGAGGTATAGGAGAGAAGATCTATGTCACTGATCTATCACATGGCAACAGGATGAAGCTGCATCACATAGGATACACTGAGACTATAGTGTGAGTTATAGGAGAGAAGATCTATGTCACTGATCATTCACAAGGAGACAGGATGAAGCTGCATCACATATGATACACTGAGACTATAGTGTGAGTTATAGGAGAGAAGATCTATGTCACTGATCTATCACAAGGAGACAGGATGAAGCTGCATCACATAGAATACACTGAGACTATAGTGTGAGTTATAGGAGAGAAGATCTATGTCACTGATCTATCACAAGGAGACAGGATGAAGCTGCATCACATAGAATACACTGAGACTATAGTGTGAGTTATAGGAGAGAAGATCTATGTCACTGATCTATCACAGGCAGACAGGATGAAGCTGCATCACATAGGATACACTGAGAATATAGTGTGATGTATAGGAGAGAAGATCTATGTCACTGATCTATCAGTGGGATGAATATACGGAAACTTGCTCTAGGGGTTTAATTACCCGGCTTATTGAGAAAAGAAAAGTCTTAGTTCAATACTATCGAGATAAGGCTATGTCAAATAGAGAGGAACTCTCTCCACTTTCGGGATAGGATAAACTCAATACCTGAGGATGGAGGGAGTGGTCTCTAATCGCCTACACAAACTAGAAATAGAAACTATTAATAAAAAAGTACACAAATATAATCGAGATAAAAATGATTATGCCTGTGGCCAAATCCATAAATGGCCCAAACAAAATCCAACTATGAACACAGGAAATAATTATAAATCCATGAATACCAATAATTCTAGACCTATTAATTCTAAGATATATGATCTAAATAAGGACAGAATTCCCCACAACAATCTTGAACAAAGATTTGAACACAGTAGAACTATTGTGAACTCGACACGCAATAAACATAATACGAAAAATAATACTCCCAATAGAAAACATAATCATACAATGGAGAAAAAGACTATTGAAACTCATACATGTTCTAACCCTACAAAAAAACCAGAACCATTAACTCTTACAAACACAAACAAGATTTTGGTACAAACTAGATGCTCAAATACTATTGATTTAGACTTACCTATTCCCCCAATAAGACCAGCAGCAAATATGGTTTGTCCTATGTTACCCCCTCTTGTGAAACCTGATCAAGAGTCACCTAGTGAACTGTGCCTCGGGGCTATGGGTAGAGTTACAACCCTATCACCCACGGATAATAATATCTTGGAGTGTATGCTGAACTCATCCATACTTACGATCCACGAAACTACAAAACGAGAAATCTATAGTGCACAATGATTCTTCACTCTCTTCCACATCTTCACTGTATTTAAACTTCCCACGCACATCCAATGTCCTTATGACATCGGATATGAATCTGGACGTACGTTCACGTCCAATCACACACTACTTCCCAATCACAACCTCGTCACCCAGGGGGAAACCCCAAACAAAAAGAAAAGAAAACCCAGAGGTAGCAGAGGTGGAAGAAACAACAAAAAAAGAAACATCTCTAATCCCCTCCCTGACACAATATCATCAGGAACAGAAAAAGAAAAAGTAAAAATATTCAATCTCTCCTAATATATTCTTTCAAAAAACGAAATTGATTTATTAACAAAAGGTTTGACTTTTTGTCCGGTTACACGCTGGATGATTTTCAACTGTTCATTGATTTGAACAGCTTTATCCACAAGTTAACATTTAATCGAAATTTTTTCATCCAAAATAGAAATACTGTGTCTTATGAAGAGTCCACAATAACCCCAGTGGATATACCCATTTCCCCTTGCAATATAGAATCTATCCCCGCACGCCATGTACCAGTCAAACCCCAGTCCTCATTCTACCCTATATATGATAGAGGTGGACATCTTGAAACCTTTTACAATATGGTTATGAGGGACTTCACTACTTTATGTGAAGAGTCCATCATAATAAAAAAAATGAGATAATTTAACTGGAGCCGAAAGGAGAGCGATAAAATCCATTCAAAACAACAATACGATCATTGTACGCCCTGCTGATAAGGGGGGGGGGGGGGTAGCTATTTTAGATCGTTGCGATTATAAAAAAGAAGCAACGCGCATTTTAGCGGATTCCACATATTATACGGTATTATCAGGGGACCCATCTCCAGTGATTTACAAAAGTTATTGTAACCTTATCAACAGAGCGGCGGAGATACATTTATTGGATAAGAGGGAGCATGCGTTCCTTAGTGTCAAGAACTATACCCTACCCACTTTTTATTATTTACCCAAACTTCACAAAGATTTATCTCAACCTCCAGGTAGACCGTTAATTTCAGGTATTGGATCTATTACTGCTAATTTATCTCACTTCATTGATTTATTTTGACAACCATATGTATTAAAACTACCCTCCTATTTGAGGGACTCAGCGCAACTAATCCAGGAATTTCATAATTTATCCTTACCCCCCACGTTTAGTTTCTTGACACTGGACGTATGCTCCCTCTACTCTAATATCTCCACTACTCTTGGTGTTCCAACAGTAGGTACATTTTTATATAGTGATTCAAATTTGAATAAACATCAGGCAGACTTCCTAAAAGAGTCTATGAAATTCATACTTACTAATAATGTATTTGATTTTAATAAAGTCATCTATCGTCAGAACAGGGGCTGTGCCATGGGGACTCGATTCGCCCCTAGTTATGCAAATTTGTTCATGGGGCGTTTCGAGTCCCTAGTTATGGCACAGTCCCTGTATTTTAAGTTTGTCTTTTTTTTCCGTCATTTTATTGACGATTTATTCATTCTGTGGTCAGGGTCCCAACAAGAAGCTTTGTCATTTGTACTCCAATACTTGGGGTCTCCAATTCACTATAAATTTTTCTAATTTTTCTACTCAATTTTTAGATCTTGATATCTCTAAGACATCTAATGGTTCACTAAATACTAAAACCTACTTCAAATCTGTCAATGTGAATAGTTTTCTACAATTCGACAGTGCCGATTAGCCTAGCTAGCTATGAGGAGTGCCTTTTGGGCAATATCTACGAATTCGTAAAAATTGCACCTCTAATGAGGATTTTGAAATTCAAGCTAAAATCCTAAAAACTCGATTTAAACAGAACGGATATCCGAACTCTCTACTCTCTAAAGCATATTCGAGGGTAAAAAACAAATAGATCTAGTTGTCCCCAAAACTAAATCAGAACCTGAAACACACCATGACCAAAAAATAAATAACCAGTTTAAATTCAATTTCATTACAAATTACAACTCAGAAGCCTCTAACATTAAAAAAATCCTTCAAAAAAATTGGCCAATAATAAAAAGTGATCCTATCTTAAAACAACTAGTCCCTAAAATTCCAAATGTAACATATAGACGTTCCAAAAATCTAAGTAACCTCTTAGCCCCTAGTAGATTTAGAGAAGAGGGTTTTATTAAAAATACCACTATACAGAAATCTGAATGCAATAAGAACCGATGAATCGGAAGAATCTCCATGCAATAAGAACCGATGTTTAAGTTGTCACTGGATTAACAAAACTGATGTCTTTTCATCCTACCAGACACAATCTATTTTTAAAATAAAGGGTTGTCTTAGTTGCGACACAGATCATGCAATTTACCTAATTTCTTGTGGTTGCAATATGCAATATGTTGGTCGTACAATTCAAACTGTTCGGGCCAGAATGAATAAGCACCGATGGAACATTAGTCATGGATTCCTACTTCATAGCTTGTCACGTCATTTTCTCACTGTACACAATAAAAATACAGAATCATTAAAATTTATCATTTTAGAATCTATTTTACCCAATACACCCAATAGATATCAAAAACTAATCAACAGGGAATCCTTTGGGATCCACAAACTTCAAACTTTAACCCCTTACGGATTTAATGAATGTATAGAGACAGTTAGGTAGGATAAAAACTAATTTGTTCCATCGGTGCTTGTCCACATTATATGCACTTATTTCTTTTTCTATTTTTTTTGTAATCTATGAAGTTATCTGTACAACAAATATTGTATATGTACATTTAAAAAAAAAAGTTTTTTCTATATAAATTTAGTTGCTCTATATACACACGCTACGGTATTACCATCTGCGCCTTGTGTTCACGGCCCCTCCTTCTCCCTTTTTCCTTCCCTACCATGATCGTCTCGGTGTGAGGCGTGTCTGTAGATAATTTGAAAATTTTATTGGTTCATCGGCCGGTATTCACACACTGCCTGTCACGATGCCGGCTGGCAGAAGGTGGATCCTCTGTGCCAGAGAGGGATTGGAGTGGACCGTGCTAGTGGACCGGTTCTAAGTCACTACTGGTGTTCACCAGAGCCCGCCGCAAAGCGGGATGGTCTTGCTGCGGCGGTAGTGACCAGGTCGTATCCACTAGCAACGGCTCAACCTCTCTGACTGCTGAAGATAGGCGCGGTACAAGGGAGTAGACAGAAGCAAGGTCGGACGTAGCAGAAGGTCGGGGCAGGCAGCAAGGATCGTAGTCAGGGGCAACGGCAGGAGGTCTGGAACACAGGCTAGGAACACACAAGGAAACGCTTTCACTGGCACAATGGCAACAAGATCCGGCGAGGGAGTGCAGGGGAAGTGAGGTATACATAGGGAGTGCACAGGTGAACACACTAATTAGAACCACTGCGCCAATCAGCGGCGCAGTGGCCCTTTAAATCGCAGAGACCCGGCGCGCGCGCGCCCTAGGGAGCGGGGCCGCGCGCGCCGGGACAGGACCGACGGAGAGCGAGTCAGGTACGGGAGCCAGGGTGCGCATCACGAGCGGGCGCCACCCGCATCGCGAATCGCATCCCGGCTGGAGGCAGGATCGCAGCGCACCGGGTCAGTGGATCTGACCGGAGCGCTGCAATAGCGAGAGTGTAGCGAGCGCTCCGGGGAGGAGCGGGGACCCGGAGCGCTCGGCGTAACAGTACCCCCCCCTTGGGTCTCCCCCTCTTCTTGGAGCCTGAGAACCTGAGGAGCAGACTTTTGTCTAGGATATTGTCCTCAGGTTCCCAGGATCTCTCTTCAGGACCACAGCCCTCCCAATCGACCAAAAAAAAGGTTTTCCCTCTGACCTTCTTGGAGGCCAGTATCTCCTTTACAGAGAAGATGTCCGAGGAGCCGGAAACAGGAGTGGGAGAAACAAGTTTGGGAGAGAAACGGTTGATAATGAGTGGTTTAAGAAGAGAAACGTGAAAGGCATTAGGAATACGAAGAGAAGGAGGAAGAAGAAGTTTGTAAGAGACAGGATTAATCTGGCACAAAATTTTGAAAGGACCAAGATAGCGTGGTCCCAATTTGTAGCTGGGAACACGGAAGCGGACATATTTAGCGGAGAGCCATACCTTGTCTCCGGGAGAAAAAATGGGGGGAGCTCTTCTTTTCTTATCGGCAAACTTCTTCATGCGTGATGAAGCCTGTAAGAGAGAATTTTGGGTCTCTTTCCATATGGTGGAAAGATCACGAGTTATTTCATCCACAGCGGGCAAACCAGAGGGCAAGGGAGTAGGGAGGGGGGGAAGAGGGTGACGGCCGTACACCACGAAAAATGGGGATTTGGAAGAAGACTCAGAGACTCTGAAGTTATACGAGAATTCGGCCCATGGTAGAAGATCTGCCAAGTCATCCTGGCGGGAGGAAACAAAATGCCGTAAA
This sequence comes from Hyla sarda, assembly GCF_029499605.1. Taxonomy (NCBI): domain Eukaryota; kingdom Metazoa; phylum Chordata; class Amphibia; order Anura; family Hylidae; genus Hyla; species Hyla sarda. The sequence goes on from NC_079194.1 coordinate 212,293, forward strand.
TAATCACCCAGGACCTGGTTAACTCTTTCTACTTGCTCATTGGACTGAGGATGATGAGCAGAAGAAAAGTTTAATTTAATCTTGAGTTGTTTACAGAGAGCCCTCCAGAATTTTGACACGAATTGGACGCCTCTATCCGAGACGATCTGCGTGGGCAACCCGTGAAGACGAAAAATGTGTACAAAAAATTGTTTTGCCAACTGAGGCGCTGAAGGAAGACCAGGAAGAGGAATAAAATGTGCCATCTTGGAAAATCGATCAACGACCACCCAAACAACAGTGTTGCCACGGGATGGGGGTAAGTCTGTAATAAAGTCCATACCAATCAGAGACCAAGGCTGTTCGGGGACAGGCAGAGGATGAAGAAGACCAGCGGGCTTCTGGCGAGGAGTCTTATCCCGGGCACAGACAGTGCAGGCCCGCACAAAATCAACAACATCCGTCTCCAGAGTCGGCCACCAATAGAAACGAAAGATGAGTTGCACGGATTTCTTGATGCCCGCATGGCCTGCGAGATGGGAGGAGTGACCCCATTTGAGGATTCCGAGGCGTTGGCGTGGAGAGACGAAGGTCTTCCCTGGAGGAGTTTGCCTGATGGAGGCTGGAGAAGTGGAGATCAGGCAGTCAGGAGGAATGATGTGTTGCGGAGAGAGCTCTACTTCCGAGGCGTCCAAGGCACGAGAGAGAGCATCGTCCCTAATGTTCTTATCGGCAGGGCGAAAGTGAATTTCAAAATTAAACCGGGCAAAGAACAGAGACCACCTGGCCTGGCGAGGATTCAGCCGTTGGGCAGACTGGAGATAGGAGAGATTCTTGTGATCGGTGTAAATAATAACTGGAAATTTTGATCCCTCCAGCAGATGCCTCCATTCCTCAAGTGCTAATTTAATGGCCAGTAGCTCTCGATCCCCAATGGAGTAGTTCCTCTCCGCCGGAGAAAAGGTCCTAGAAAAAAACCCACAAGTAACAGCATGCCCGGAAGAATTTTTTTGTAGAAGAACCGCTCCAGCTCCTACTGAGGAGGCATCAACCTCCAATAGGAAGGGTTTAGATGGGTCAGGTCTGGAGAGCACGGGAGCAGAAGAAAAGGCAGCCTTGAGCCGTTTAAAGGCGTCTTCCGCTTGAGGAGGCCATGACTTAGGATTGGCATTCTTTTTGGTTAAAGCCACGATAGGGGCCACAATGGTGGAAAAATGAGGAATAAATTGTCTGTTATAATTGGCGAACCCCAAAAAACGTTGGATAGCACGGAGTCCGGAGGGGCGTGGCCAATCTAAGACGGCAGAGAGTTTGTCTGGATCCATTTGTAGTCCCCGGCCAGTGACCAAGTATCCTAGGAAAGGAAGAGATTGACATTCAAACAGACATTTCTCCATTTTGGCATAAAGTTGATTGTCACGAAGTCTCTGAAGAACCATGCGGACATGTTGGCGGTGTTCTTCTAGGTTGGCAGAAAAAATCAGAATATCGTCCAGATACACAACAACACAGGAATATAAGAGATCACGAAAAATTTCATTAACAAAGTCTTGGAAGACGGCAGGGGCGTTGCACAGGCCAAAGGGCATGACCAGATACTCAAAGTGTCCATCTCTAGTGTTAAATGCCGTTTTCCATTCATCCCCCTCCCTGATGCGGATGAGATTATAAGCACCTCTTAAGTCCAGTTTGGTAAAGATGTGGGCACCTTGGAGGCGATCAAAGAGTTCAGAGATAAGAGGTAGAGGATAGCGGTTCTTTACCGTGATTTTATTAAGACCGCGGTAGTCAATGCAAGGACGTAGGGAGCCATCTTTTTTGGACACAAAGAAAAATCCAGCTCCGGCAGGAGAGGAGGATTTGCGGATAAAGCCCTTTTTTAAATTTTCCTGGATGTACTCAGACATAGCAAGAGTCTCTGGGGCGGACAGAGGATAAATTCTGCCCCGGGGTGGAGTAGTGCCCGGGAGGAGGTCAATAGGACAGTCATAAGGCCTGTGAGGAGGTAGAGTCTCAGCTTGTTTTTTGCAAAATACATCAGCAAAGTCCATATAGGCCTTAGGGAGACCGGTTACAGGGGGAACCACAGGGTCACGGCAGGGAGTACTGGGAACCGGTTTAAGGCAGTCCTTGAAACAAGAGGGGCCCCAACTCTTGATCTCCCCTGTGGACCAATCCAGGGTTGGGGAATGGTGTTGAAGCCAGGGTAGTCCAAGGAGAATTTCAGAAGTGCAATTGGGGAGGACCAAAAACTCAATTTTTTCGTGATGAGGTCCGATGCACATTAGGAGGGGCTCCGTGCGAAAACGTATGGTACAGTCCAATCTTTCATTGTTAACACAATTGATGTAGAGGGGTCTGGCGAGACTGGTCACCGGGATGTTGAACCTGTTGATGAGAGAGGCCAAGATAAAATTTCCTGCAGATCCGGAATCCAAGAAGGCCATAATAGAGAAGGAGAAGGTAGAGGCAGATATCCGCACAGGCACAGTAAGACGTGGAGAAGCAGAGTTGACATCAAGGACTGTCTCACCTTTGTGCGGAGTCAGCGTACGTCTTTCCAGGCGGGGAGGACGGATAGGACAATCCTTCAGGAAGTGTTCGGTACCGGCACAGTACAGGCAGAGATTCTCCATGCGGCGTCGTGTCCTCTCTTGAGGTGTCAGGCGAGACCGGTCAACTTGCATAGCCTCCACGGCGGGAGGCACAGGAACGGATTGCAGGGGACCAGAGGAGAGAGGAGCCGGGGAGAAAAAACGCCTCGTGCGAACAAAGTCCATATCCTGGCGGAGCTCCTGACGCCTTTCGGAAAAACGCATGTCAATGCGAGTGGCTAGATGAATGAGTTCATGTAGGTTAGCAGGGATTTCTCGTGCGGCCAGAACATCTTTAATGTTGCTGGATAGGCCTTTTTTAAAGGTCGCGCAGAGGGCCTCATTATTCCAGGATAGTTCTGAAGCAAGAGTACGGAATTGTACGGCGTACTCGCCAACGGAAGAATTACCCTGGACCAGGTTCAACAGGGCAGTCTCAGCAGAAGAGGCTCGGGCAGGTTCCTCAAAGACACTTCGAATTTCCGAGAAGAAGGAGTGTACGGAGGCAGTGACGGGGTCATTGCGGTCCCAGAGCGGTGTGGCCCATGACAGAGCTTTCCCAGACAGAAGGCTGACTACGAAAGCCACCTTAGACCTTTCAGTAGGAAACTGGTCCGACATCATCTCCAAGTGCAGGGAACATTGAGAAAGAAAGCCACGGCAAAATTTAGAGTCCCCATCAAATTTATCCGGCAAGGATAGTCGTAGGCCTGAAGCGGCCACTCGCTGCGGAGGAGGTGCAGGAGCTGGCGGAGGAGATGATTGCTGAAGCTGAGGTAGTAGCTGCTGTAGCATCACGGTCAGTTGAGACAGCTGGTGGCCTTGTTGCGCTATCTGTTGTGACTGCTGGGCGACCACCGTGGTGAGGTCGGCGACAACTGGCAGAGGAACTTCAGCGGGATCCATGGCCGGATCTACTGTCACGATGCCGGCTGGCAGAAGGTGGATCCTCTGTGCCAGAGAGGGATTGGCGTGGACCGTGCTTGTGGACCGGTTCTAAGTCACTACTGGTGTTCACCAGAGCCCGCCGCAAAGCGGGATGGTCTTGCTGCGGCGGTAGTGACCAGGTCGTATCCACTAGCAACGGCTCAACCTCTCTGACTGCTGAAGATAGGCGCGGTACAAGGGAGTAGACAGAAGCAAGGTCGGACGTAGCAGAAGGTCGGGGCAGGCAGCAAGGATCGTAGTCAGGGGCAACGGCAGGAGGTCTGGAACACAGGCTAGGAACACACAAGGAAACGCTTTCACTGGCACAATGGCAACAAGATCCGGCGAGGGAGTGCAGGGGAAGTGAGATATACATAGGGAGTGCACAGGTGAACACACTAATTAGAACCACTGCGCCAATCAGCGGCGCAGTGGCCCTTTAAATCGCAGAGACCCGGCGCGCGCGCGCCCTAGGGAGCGGGGCCGCGCGCGCCGGGACAGGACCGACGGAGAGCGAGTCAGGTACGGGAGCCGGGGTGCGCATCGCGAGCGGGCGCCACCCGCATCGCGAATCGCATCCCGGCTGGAGGCAGGATCGCAGCGCACCGGGTCAGTGGATCTGACCGGAGCGCTGCAATAGCGAGAGTGTAGCGAGCGCTCCGGGGAGGAGCGGGGACCCGGAGCGCTCGACGTAACACTGCCTTCTCACCATGTGGGGTTCCATAATCCACGCACCTTCGGACGGTGGTTTGGAAACTCCTGTGGGGGCGGCATGTTGTGGATCTGACTTGACGGACTTGTATATTCCAGTTCTATAATCCACAAATTTGTGTATATAAAAGATTTTTATAGTTTTTCTATTGCCTTTTTCTAAGCTCACCATTCACACTCCGTAACCTCGCCTTGAGATTCAGGTTCCTGAAATTGATTGACGAGGTCTCCGGCTGGTGTACCTGGAGGATATTAACCCCCTACAAACTATTTCTATGTACATATACAATGATTTGTGACATTTTATTTACAATATTAATGTTATAATGTTTTAATTGTTGTTTAAACATATGATATGAATAGTGATATGTATCTCATGTGGTGTTTATATTTTCTGATTGTTATACCTTTTTGATATGTATAATTTCATGTAACATAAAGGGTTAACACTTGGAAGTATTTATACCTCCTGTGAACCCAACCTTGCCATGCCTGATGAAGCTGCGCATGCGCAGCGAAACGCGTTGCATCTAATAAACCCAACTTAATTTTATGCTGCACTCCTCCTGGTTCCTCTATCCAGCGCCGACATCTCCTACTACACGGTCAAATTGCTTATCTACTGCCTCTTAGGAGGGCTGCGGATGAGGACACTAGCATTTACAGGCGCTTCCCATTGTTGTGTGTGTGCACACAACCAACTCTGGTAAGCGGCGTGGGATAGATTGTTTCCCTTCCCTATGGGCCTGACCTGCTGATCCCGCACATGGAGCGCCTTCTGCTTTCCTTTTAGATTAACTGATCTATCACAGGCAGACAGGATGAAGCTGCATCACATAGGATACACTGAGACTACAGTGTGAGTTATAGGAGAGAAGATCTATGTCACTGATCTATACAAGGAGACAGGATGAAGCTGCATCACATAGGATACACTGAGACTATAGTGTGATGTATAGGATAGAAGATCTATATCACTGATCTATCACATCGAGACAGGATGAAGCTGCATCACATAGGATACACTGAGACTATAGTGTGAGTTATAGGAGAGAAGATCTATGTCACTGATCTATCACAAAGAGACAGGATGAAGCTGCATCACATAGGATACACTGAGACTATAGTGTGATATATAGGAGAGAAGATCTATGTCATTGATCTATCACAAGGAGACAGGATGAAGCTGCATCACATAGGATACACTGAGACTATAGTGTGATGTATAGGATAGAAGATCTATATCACTGATCTATCACATCGAGACAGGATGAAGCTGCATCACATAGGATACACTGAGACTATAGTGTGAGTTATAGGAGAGAAGATCTATGTCACTGATCTATCACAAAGAGACAGGATGAAGCTGCATCACATAGGATACACTGAGACTATAGTGTGATATATAGGAGAGAAGATCTATGTCATTGATCTATCACAAGGAGACAGGATGAAGCTGCATCACATAGGATACACTGAGACTATAGTGTGATGTATAGGATAGAAGATCTATATCACTGATCTATCACATCGAGACAGGATGAAGCTGCATCACATAGGATACACTGAGACTATAGTGTGAGTTATAGGAGAGAAGATATATGTCACTGATCTATCACAAGGAGACAGGATGAAGCTGCATCACATAGGAAACACTGAGACTACAGTGTGAGTTATAGGAGAGAAGATCTATGTCACTGATCTATCACAGGGAGACAGGATGAAGCTGCATCACATAGGATACACTGAGACTATAGTGTGAGTTATAGGAGAGAAGATCTATGTCACTGATCTATCACAGGGAGACAGGATGAAGCTGCATCACATAGGATACACTGAGACTATAGTGTGAGTTATAGGAGAGAAGATCTATGTCACTGATCTATCACAAGGAGACAGGATAAAGCTGCATCACATAGGATACACTGAGACTATAGGGTGGAACGGTAACTTTCAGCAGACTGTTGGGGCCCCATGCAGGAGATTGCGGGGGGTCCCAGCAGTTGGACCCCCCTCGATCTATAGCTTATGCCCTAGCCTTCGGATAGGGGATAAGTTATTTTTCACTGCACTACTCATTTGAATCCACAGCCAAGGAGTATGGTCCAAGGGGGTGGGGTTAAATCCACAGCCATGGGGTACAGTCCAAGGGGGGTGGGGTTAAATCCACAGCCATGGGGTATAGTCCAAGGGGGGTGGGGTTAAATCCACAGTAAGGGGGTACAGTCCAATGGGTAATAAGGGGCTGTGACTGTCAATATTATATATCATATATTGTCACCATTTTCTTTTCTGGGGTTACAATGCTGAACCTCTAAGTGTTTTATTTCACCTGGTTATCATTGCGGTATTCTAGTCCATCCTGGTTTAGATTTACGTATAAACCGCATAACAGGTCTTTATATGGAGTTTGCACATGCAGCGTTTTGTGAACAGTCACTGATGGATGAACATTTTGTTACTTTTAACCCCTTAAGGGCCACGGGTTTTTCTCTTTTTGCATTTTAGTTTTTTCCGTTTTTTCCTTGTAAAAATCATAATCCTTTTAATTTTGCACCTAAAAATCCATATTCTGGCTAATTTTTTGCGCCACCAATTCTTCTTTGTAATGACATCAGTCATTTTACCCAAAAATCTACGGCGAAATGGAAAAAAATATAATTGTGCGACGAAATTGAAGAAAAAAACGCAATTTTGTAACTTTTGGGGCTTCCATTTCTACGCAGTAAATTTTTCGATTAAAATGATCCCCTACTTATATAGGTTTGATTTTGTCATACTTCTGGAAAAAATCATAACTGCAGGAAAATGTATACGTTTAAAAATGTCATCTTCTGACCCCTATAACTTTTTTATTTTACTGCTTATGGGGCGATATGAGGGCTCATTTTTTGCGCCGTGATCTGATGTTTTTAGTAGTACCATTTGATTTGGACTTTTTGATTGCTTTCTATTCATTTTTTCATGATATAAAAAGTGACCAAAATACGTTATTTTGGACTTAGGAATATTTTTGCGCGTACGCCATTGACCGTGCAGTTTAACCCCTTAAGGACTCAGCCCATTTTGGCCTTAAGGACTCAGACAATTCAATTTTTACGTTTTCATTTTTTCCTCCTCGCCTTCTAAAAATCATAACTGTTTTATATTTTCATCCACAGACTAGTATGAGGGCTTGTTTTTTGCGCGACCAGTTGTCCTTTGTAATGACATCACTCATTATATCATAAAATGTATGGTGCAACCAAAAAACACTATTTTTGTGGGGAAATTAAAACGAAAAACACAATTTTGCTAATTTTGGAAGGTTTCGTTTTCACGCCATACAATTTATGGTAAAAATGACATGTGTTCTTTATTCTGAGGGTCAATACGATTAAAATGATACCAATTATTACATACTTTTCTATTATTGTTGCGCTTTAAAAAAATCACAAACTTTTAACCAAATTAGTACGTTTATAATCACTTTATTTTGATGACCTCTAACTTTTTTATTTTTCCGTATAAGCGGCGGTATGGGGGCTCATTTTTTGCGCCATGATCTGTACTTTTTTTTGATACCACATTTGCATATAAAAAACTTTTAATAAATTTTTTATAATTTTTTTAAATAAAATGTATAAAAAAAAGTAGGAATTTTGGATTTTTTTTTCCTTCACGCCATTCACCGTACGGGATCATTAACATTTTATTTTAATAGTTTGGACATTTACGCACGCGGCGATCCCAAATATGTCTATAAAAAAATGTTTTACGCTTTTCGGGGGTAAAATAGGAAAAAACGGACGTTTTACTTTTTTATTGGGGGAGGGGATTTTTCACTTTTTTTTTTTTTACTTTTACTTTCACATTTTTTTACATTTTTTTTTACACTTGAATAGTCCCCATAGGGGACTATTCATAGCAATACCATGATTGCTAATACTGATCTGTTCTATGTATAGGACATAGAACAGATCAGTATTATCGGCGATCTTCTAGTATTGTCTGCTCGATCACAGACCAGAGCAGGAGACGCCGGGAGCCGGACGGAGGAAGGAGAGGGGACCTCCGTGCGGCGTTCTGAATGATCAGATCCCCGCAGCAGCGCTGCGGGCGATCCGATCATTCATTCAAATCGCGCACTGCCGCAGATGCTGGGATCTGTATTGAGGGGTTAATTGCGGAGGCCCGCGGGATCGCAGGCGTCGGCCATTGCCGGCGGGTCCCTGGCTGCGATCAGCAGCCAGGATCAGCCGCGCATGACACGGGCATCGCTCCGATGCCCGCGGTTATGCGCAGGATGTAAATGTACGTCCTGGTGCGTTAAGTACCACCGCACCAGGACGTACATTTACGTCCTGCGTCCTTAAGGGGTTAATTAATTATATATTTTTATAGTTCGGACATTTACGCACGTGGCGATACCACATATGTTAATTTTTATTTACAGGTTTTTTTTTTTTTATGGGAAAAGGGGGATGATTCGAACTTTTATTAGGGAAGGGTTAAATCACATTTATTAACTTTTTTTACACTTTTATTTTGCAGTGTTATAGCTCCCATAGGGACCTATAACACTGCACACACTGATCTTATACCCTGTTCACTGCAAAGCCACAGCTTTGTATTGATCAGTGTTATCGGCCGTCGATTGCTCAAGCCTGCATCTCAGGCTTGGAGCAATCAATCGCTGAAGGGACACGCCAGAGGAAGGTAAGAGGACCTCTGCTCGTGTCCCAGCTGATCGGGACACCGCATTTTCACTGCGGTGGTCCCGATCAGCCCCACTGAGCAGCCGGGCAGCTTTCACTTTCATTTTGGACGCGGCATTCAACTTTGAACACCGCGTCTAAAGGGCAATAGCGCTATTAGCCCCGGCTTCAGATACATGTGACCCCGCGTTATATCGCGGGAGCCGGCCAAGGATGTAAATATACGTCCTTGGTCGTTAAGGGGTTAATATTGTTCTTCATTGCTTGTAAATTACAATGTTAATCTGTGAGGAACCGTATTATCTAGTTACAGAGAAACACGTTGGATAGGATTTTGATGTATATCTTGGTTGTATATTATATTAAAACACTGCTAACATATTGGAATGCCGCTGGTTGGTAACTACTGGCATAATATGTGTCCTGGTTGTTACCAGTGTCAGACGACATTCTCTGTGCCACGTGTCTGCTGTGCTCCCTGGACTTCCTGCTATGGACGCTCTCATATCGCTTCAGTCATTGCTGCAGTTCCCTCATTGTCCTCTAGAGGCCACATGCAAGCACTGTCTGAGACTCATAAGGCCAGCATGCACTCCCTAATGGATCCCCCTCCAATCCCTGGCAAGCACTGCATATGTAAGTCTGCTCCACCTGTTCCCTGTTGCCTTAGCAATAGGGTATTTCTTGCAGGGCAAAGGTCTTTGAGTTTGTCTACCGATCAAGTGTTTCATGACCATAGCCTGCCTTCTGGACTTTTGTGGTGTCCCAGAACCAAAGGCTGTCCTGTAAAAATGTAAAATATCGTTGTGTCATGTTATGTGTTAATTTATGCACTTTACCTTTAAGGGATTGTAGCAAAGGGACCGGTTGACCCTGACACCCAATGGGAGACCCCCAAACCTAGCCTTGTAGTGTAGGGGGGAGGAGCTGTTTAGTTAGGAGTAGGAGAGTGTCTTCTAGCTAGCAATCTGAGGAGGAGCCATGGGAGAAGAAGTCTACTAAACTCCACAGCCACGCCAAACCTCTGGAAAAGACCCCGGCGCTCAGGTGAATCGGCAATGCCTGGTGGTAAGGAAAGCTATTGGTGAAAGTCTTTACTTCAGTCAATCAAGTGAAGTCCGTCAAGTCAGCGTGTGCTGCTACTAATCTTAAAGCTGCATTACACAGCCACAGTGGGTCCATGCCAGGGGGGCAGTAAACATTTGAATTGAATTTGTATAGCTATATTGTATATTGTGCAAAGTTCATTTATTTCAGTTATGCAACTTAAAAGATGAAACTAATATATGAGACTCATTACATGCAAAGCAAGATAGTTCAAGCCGCGATTTGTCATAATTGTGACAGTTACATTACAGCTCATGAAAACCCCAAATCCACAATATATTATATGATTTGGGGACCATGTCATCTGCTGGTGTTGGTCACTGCGCTTCATTAAGCCCCGGATCAACGCATCCGTCTACCAGGAGATTTTGGAGCACTTCATGCTTCCTTTCCTTTTAAGTTGCATTAATGAAATACAATGGACTTTTACGATATTTATGATATTCTAATTTTTTTGAGTTTCACCTGTATATGTATCAGGTGGATACTCTGTGACCCCTCTGTCTGACATATAAGGGCAGCTGTTCAGGGATTTATATTCATATAAGTCACTATAGCGTTCTTACTTTATTATATGGTTTTCTGACAAACATTAATAAAGGTTATGTTTAGGGTTTATTCCTTTAGATTTTTCAGTATAAATAATAATCTCTGTTATTTGGTATCTAACTTATGCGATGGTCCCTCGGTGACTACGGTTATATTTATCAGCTGCAGGAGTTGCTGGTTGGAGGGCAAGAGTCGCTGGTTGGAGTGCAAGAGTCGCTGGTCGGAGTGCAGGAGTCACTGGTTGGAGGGCAGGAGTCGTTGGTTGGAGTGCAGGAGTCGCTGGTTGGAGGGCAGGAGTCGTTGGTCGGAGTGCAGGAGTCGCAGGTCGGAGTGCAGGAGTCACTGGCTGGAGGGCAGGAGTCGTTGGTTTGAGTTCAGGAGTCGCTGGTTGGAGGGCAAGAGTTGCTGGTTGGAGGGCAGGAGTCGTTGGTCGGAGTGCAGGAGTCACTGGTTGGAGGGCAAGAGTCGCTGGTTGGAGGGCAGGAGTCACTGGTTGGAGTGCAGGAGTCGCTGGTTGAAGGGCAAGAGTCGCTGGTTGGAGGGCAGGAGTCACTGGTCGGAGTGCAGGAGTCGCTGGTCGGAGTGCAAGAGTCGCTGGTCGGAGTGCAGGAGTCGCTGGTCGGAGGGTAGTAGTGACTGGTCGGATGGAAAGAGTCTCTGATCGGAGAACAAGAGTCTCTGGATGGAGGGCAGGAATCGCTGGACGGAGGGCAAGAGTCGCTGGTTGGAGGGCAAGAGTCACTGGTCGAAGGGCAAGAGTCGCTGGTCGGAGGGCAGGAGTCTCAGGATGGAGTGCAGGAATCGCTGGACGGAGGGCAAGAGTCACTGGTTGGAGGGCAAGAGTCACTGGTCGGAGGGCAAGAGTCGCTGGTCGGAGGGCAGGAGTCGCTGGTCAGAGGGCAAGAGTCGGTGGTCGGAGGGCAGGAGTCACTGGTTGGAGGGCAAGAGTCACTGGTCAGAGGGCAAGAGTTGCTGGTTGGAGGGTAAAAGTCGCTGTACTGAGGTCCCTGGTCGAAAGACAGGGGTCGCTGGTTAAGTACAAGTGTCGCTGGTCAGAGGACCGGAGTTGCTGGTTGGAGGGTAAAAGTCGCTTGAGTACAAGTCTTGGATTTGAACAACAAGAAAAAACGTGGTTTCCAATGGCTGGAGGTGCTCAACCCCAAATGCAGTTGTACATTTATGCTGGGGGAGCAGATCCTGCCCTTGTGGTCTGTTGCTAGGGGCGATCTCCAGCATAAAATGCATACAATGGAGGACGCCTGCAGTGGACTACAAGTACACCCGATGAACGGTGTGGATGTGTAACATATAGAATAATACATACATTTAGCTAACCCTCAAACTGAGTACAAGTGTCACTGGTTGGAGGGCAGGAGTTGCACAGAGTCTTCTTCGTACTCACATTCCAGCCCTGGCAGTGACATCAGGTGTGGCCCCCAGGGTGCCATTCATTTTGAGGATGGGGGCCCCAGGCTGATTTCTGTAACTGCCTGATTGTCCTTATTACTCAGGAGGTTATAATCCTATCTGATGAATGACAGAAATAACTCAGAGACAGCAGCAACAAACTAAATCTATTCAGCAGCTGCAGTAATACACAGTCTCCAGGCTGCACTTATCCAGAGGTCATGGCGCACACAGTGATCACTTGTACCTTGCTACAACATAGGAGTGTGCACTGTGCTCTGTAGTCTAACATAGTGTCCATCCACCTGGAACAAAACTGCACTTCCCATCCTACCCAGAGAGCCTTTTCTTTTATATAATACACTGTCCCCCCCTCCCCCCCAACATTACGGCTCCCATCGCTCCCAACTACATTTATAGAGATTGGGTAGAATGGTGGATTACGGCCTTGTGTAGTGAGGAGTCAGGCTAGAGCTGGAGGGTACTGGAGGGTATGGGACCACTCCCTCACCAGGAGAACTGTAACCAGTCCAAGACCTAGACCCCCGACTAGGAGAACTAACCAGTCCATGACCCAGACCTCCAAGACCACTGACTAGGAGAACTAACCAGTCCATGACCCAGACCTCCAAGTCCGCTGACTAGGAGAACTTACCAGTCCATGACCCAGACCTCCAAGACCCCCCCGACTAGGAGAACCAACCAGTCCATGACCCAGACCTCCAAGACTGCTGACTAGGAGAACCAACCAGTCCATGACCCAGACCTCCAAGACCGCTGACTAGGAGAACTATCCAGTCCCTCACCCAGACGACCAAGACTGCCGGCCAGGAGAAATTCCGTCTCCCATCGCTCCCAACTACATTTATAGAGATTGGGTAGAATGGTGGTTTATGGCCTTGTGTAGTGAGGAGATGGGCTAGAGCTGGAGGGTACGAGACCACTCCCTGACCAGGAGAACTGTAACCAGTCCAAGACCTAGACCCCCGACTAGGAGAACCAACCAGTCCATGATCCAGACCTCCAAGACTGCTGACTAGGAGAACTATCCAGTCCATGACCCAGACCTCCAAGACCGCTGACTAGGAGAACTATCCAGTCCATGACCCAGACCTCCAAGACTGCTGACTAGGAGAACCAACCAGTCCATGACCCAGACCTCCAAGACCGCTGACTAGGAGAACTAACCAGTCCATGACCCAGACCTCCAAGACCGCTGACTAGGAGAACTATCCAGTCCATGACCCAGACCTCCAAGACCGCTGACTAGGAGAACTATCCAGTCCATGACCAAGACCTCCAAGACCACTGACTAGGAGAACTAATCAGTCCATGACCCAGACCTCCAAGACCGCTGACTAGGAGAAATATCCAGTCCATGACCCAGACCTCCAAGACCGCTGACTAGGAGAACTATCCAGTCCATCACCCAGATGACCAAGACCACCGGCCAGGGGAAATTTCCGGAGGCAAAAGGTACCTGACAAAGGGGGCACCAGGATTGGAGAGACAGCGGTGACTGGAAACAGCTAAGGGAGACCACCACCAGCCAAGGGGGAGTGACTGGTTTACAACACTGATCTGATAGGTTGTTCAGCAATCCATAAAAGAAAAATCCTTGCACTTGTGTAAAAGCTTCATATACATGTTCCCCATGCTGTTAATTTAATAATAATCATTCTTTGAGTGGTCCTTCTGCTGTCTCTCTCCTGCACAGAACGCAGTCCACTTCCTCATCTGTGCCTGTTCAATTACTACAATTCCCATGATGCATTTCTTCCTTAGAGTCTTCCAGCCCATTGCTGAAGTTTCCTCCTACTCTTCCTTTCCCTTATCCACCTCATTGTCCCCACAGTGTCTCAGAGCAGTCTGTATCTGTTTACACTGCTTCGGCACCTCCATCTAGCAGCTGCATCTTATGTTAAGCTGTCACAGTGTTATAGAGCTCTTACTAAGGCTGAGGGGGCTAACATTAGCTCAAGGGCCGGGCCCTCAGAGTACAGGAGAGTGATGATGTGCGGTCTGTGTATGGGGAGGGGGACCAGGAGCGGAGAGCAGACGATATGAAGAAGAAACCGGATGAACTACAGAGCCTCCGGGGAAGGGGGAGCATAGAGATCAGGGACATATCAGCTCATTTACGTATATTACAAAGGTGCAGAACATTTAATTTGCAATTGATTTCAAAATATTTTTTTTTGCGAGGCTACCCCTTTAACTATGTAAAAAAAAAAACTTGAAACGGCATTACTGAAGAACTGAGAATCCTTTCAGTGGGATTCATTTAATTTGATTGTAGACAGGACTAGTGACGTTGTGGCATATTTGTTGGAGGTATGCCTGAATTACCTAGCTATACCTAGGCTCACTGTTGTAGTCTCCTTAGGACAGGAGCTGCAGAGCAACATATACCCCACCTCCCAAAGTCAGGATGAGGCTACAAGAGCAAAAACTGTTTCTTTCTCTTCCCAGGCTAGGAGGTGCAGGTGGGACATTTCCTGCATCTTTTGGCTACTATGACTAGAGTGTTGCTTTACTGTAGTAGATGTGGGAGGTAGGAATCACGGCACGGGTCTCCTAAACCTTCCCGTAAGGTGATGACTTCGGCGCTGCAGCGCTACACCGGCGGGTTGAAACAGCAGTCGGAGAGGGTACAGAGGATGCTGATAGCTTTTTATTGCATAATCATAAAAAGAATGAGTGCTTAGTTGGACAACGCGTTTCGGAGGGGCTCCCTCCTTCGTCAGGTCCACATTACAGTGTGCTCAGATCGTGTATAATTTATACATACTTGTACATAGATGCATTAACATTAGGATATTTGAAAATTGGCAGGTTTGATTTCTATTGGAGGCTGGGTCAGTGACGTCAGCCTCCTCTTTCTGTAGTGGTGTATACAGGAGAATTGGGACAGCCTTATAACAATGTAATTTTTTGCCCGTTGAAATACATGGGCACATTGTGGTCTATGGAGAACTTGTGGCAGAGGAAATGAAATGCTGTGCAGGAGGATAGGGGTTGCGGAGTGTGGGTTTGAATCCTGGGTAGGTCAGGAGTGTGTAGTAATCTTTAATTTATGATTGACATATCTGGGTCAATTGGCAATAAAGAAAGTCTTTGATCCGTGGGAACTGGGTCAATTGGTAATAAAGGATTGTGCTTGAAGCGTGGGAAATGGGTCAATTGGATCCCATATATTGGTGAGCTCGTTCATTGAAATAGGATGTGTTGAATAGAGTAGGAGTTGTGGAAGGTTTGCAGTGTGAGTACTCTATACTACGCACCGTTAAACCACACATTCTACAACCCCTTTACTCACACTGCAGACCTTCCACAACTCCGACTCTATTCAGCAGGGGCAGGGGCAGTATTATATTCAGGGGTACCGTATGCGGCAGTATTATATTCAGGGGTACAGTGTGTGACAGTATTATATTCACGGGTACAGTGTGCTGCAGTATTATTATTCAGGGGTACAGTGTGCGGCAGTATTATATTCAGGGGTAAAGTGTGTGGCAGTATTATATTCAGGGGTACAGTGTGCGGCAGTATTATATACAGGGGTAGAGTGTGCGGCAGTATTATATTCATGAGTAAAGTGTGTGGCTGTATTATATTCAGGGGTACAGTGTGCTGCAGTATTATATACAGGGGTACAGTGTGCGGCAGTATTATATTCAGGGGTGGAGTGTGTGGCATCTTATTCAGAGGGTACAGTGTGTGGCAGTATTATATTCAGGAGTACAGTGTGCGGCAGTATTATATTCAGGGGTACAGTGTGTGGCAGTATTATATTCAGGGGTGCAGTGTGTGGCATCTTATTCAGAGGGTACAGTGTGTGGCAGGATTATATACAGGGGTACAGTGTGCGGCAGTATTATATTCATGAGTAAAGTGTGTGGCTGTATTATATTCAGGGGTACAGTGTGCTGCAGTATTATATACAGGGGTACAGTGTGCGGCAGTATTATATTCAGGGGTGGAGTGTGTGGCATCTTATTCAGAGGGTACAGTGTGTGGCAGTATTATATTCAGGAGTACAGTGTGCGGCAGTATTATATTCAGGGGTACAGTGTGTGGCAGTATTATATTCAGGGGTGCAGTGTGTGGCATCTTATTCAGAGGGTACAGTGTGTGGCAGGATTATATTCAGAGGGTACAGTGCGTGGCAGTATTATATTCAGGGGTGCAGTGTGTGGCATTGTATTCAGAGGGTACAGCGTGTGGCAGGATTATATTCAGGGGTACAGTGTGAAGAAGTATTATTATTCAGGGGTACATTGTGCAGCAGAACTATATTCAGGGGTACAGTGTGTGGCAGTATTATATTCAGGGGTACAGTGTGCAACAGTATTAAATTCAGGGGTAAAGTGTGTGGCAGTATTATATTCAGGGGTGCAGTGTGTGGCATTGTATTCAGAGGGTACAGTGTGTGGCACGATTATATTCAGGGGTACAGTGTGAAGAAGTATTATATTCAGGGGCACATTGTGCGGCAGTATTATATTCAGGGGTACAGTGTGCGGCAGTATTATATTCAGGGATACAGTGTGTGGCAGCATTATATTCAGAGGGTACAGTGTGTGGCATAATTATATTCAGGGGTGCAGTGAGTGGCATTGTGTTCAGAGGGTACAGTGTGTGGCAGGATTATATTCAGGGGTACAGTTTGAAGAAGTATTATATTCAGGCATATATTCACATTGTGTGGCAGTATTATATTCAGGGGTACAGTGTGCAGCAGTATTATATTCAGGGGTACAGTGTGTGGTAGTTTTATATTCAGGGGTACAGTGTGTGGCAGTATTATATTCAGCTGTTCAGTATGCAGCAGTATTATATTCAGGGGTACAGTGTGTGGTAGTATTATATTCAGGGTTACAATGTGTGGCAGTATTATATTCAGTTGTAAAGTATGCAGCAGTATTATAATCAGGGGTACAGTGTGTGGAAGTATTATATTCAGGGGCACAGTATGTGGCAGTAATATATTCAGGGGTACAGTGTGCGGCAGTATTATATTCAGGGGTACAGTGTGTGGCAGTATTATATTCAGAGGTTACAGTGTGCGGCAGTATTATATTCAGGGGTACAGTGTGCAGCAGAATTATAATCAGTGGGTGCAGTGTGTGATAGTATTATATTCAGGGGTACAGAGTGTGGCAGAATTATAATCAGAATGCAGTGTGCGGTACTATTATATTCACAGGGTACAGAGTGTGGCAGTATTATATTCAGGGGTGCAGTGTGCGGTACTATTATATTCAGAGGGTACATTGTGTGGCAGTATTATAATCAGGGGGTGCAGTGTGTGGTAGTATTATATTCAGGGGTACACTGTATCAGTATTCTATTCAGGGGTACAATGTGCGGCAGTATTATATTCAGGGGTACAGTGTGCGGCAGTATTATATTCAGGGGTACACTGTATCAGTATTATATTCAGTTGTACAGTGTGCGGCAGTATTATATTCAGGGATTCAGTTTGGGGTAGTATTATATTCAGGGGTACAGTGTGCGGCAGTATTATATTCAGAGTGTTCAGTGTTTGGCAGTATTCTAATCAGGGGGTGCAGTATGTTGTATATTCAGGGGTACAGTGTGTGGCAGTATTATATTCAGGGGTACAGTGTGCAGCAGTATTATATTCAGGGGTACAGTGTGCGGCAGTATTATTATTATTCAGGGGTACAGTGTGTGGCAGTATTATATTCAGGGGTACAGTGTGCAGCAGTATTATATTCAGGGGTACAGTGTGCAGCAGTATCATATTCAGGGGTACAGTGTGCGGCAGTATTATATTCAGGGGTACAGTGTGCGGCAGTATTATATTCAGGGGTACAGTGTGCGGCAGTATTATTATTCAGGGTACATTGTGTGGCAGTATTATATTCAGGGGTACAGTGTGCAACAGTATTATATTCAGGGGTACAGTGTGCAGCAGTATTATATTCAGGGGTACAGTGTGCGGCAGTATTATATTCAGGGGTACAGTGTGCGGCAGTATTATATTCAGGGGTACAGTGTGCGGCAGTATTATATTCAGGGTTACAGTGTGCAGCAGTATTATTATTCAGGGGTACAGTTTATTTGTCAGTATTATATTCAGGGGTACAGTGTGTGGCAGTATTATATTCAGGGGTACAGTGTGCGGCAGTATTATATTCAGGGTTACAGTGTGCAGCAGTATTATTTTTCAGGGGTACAGTTTATTTGTCAGTATTATATTCAGCGATACAGTGTGCGGTAGAATAATATTTATTTATTTATTTATTTATTTATATAGCGCCTACAGATTCCACAGCGCTTACAATTATGGGGAATAAACAAAGACAAGTATCAGACATAATATTACACAATAACTATTCAAACAAGAGGTGTGGGGATATGTTGGGGATATGTTGGGGATATGTTGAGGATATGTTGGGGATATGTTGTGGATATGTTGAGGATATGTTGGGGATATGTTGGGGACATGTGGGGGATATGTTGGGGATATGTTGTGGATATGTTGGGGATATGTTGAGGATATGTTGGGGATATGTTGAGGATATGTTGGGGATATATTGGGGATATGTTGGGGATATGTTGAGGATATGTTGGGGACATGTTGGGGATATGTTGGGGATATGTTGAGGATATGTTGAGGATATGTTTGGGATATGTTGGGGATATGTTGGGGATATGTTGAGGATATGTTGGGGATATGTTGAGGATATGTTTTGGATATGTTGGGGATATGTTGGGGATATGTTGGGGATATGTTGAGGATATGTTGGGGATATGTTTTGGATATGTTTTGGATATGTTGGGGATATGTTGGGGATATGTTGGGGATATGTTGAGGCCAATTAAAGAATGTTATAGGCCTGTCTGAAGAGATGTGTTTTTAGGCCACGTTTGAAACTATGGATGTTGTTGTTGAGTCTGTGGGATTGAGGGATAGCATTCCAGAGAACCGGTGCAGCACGAGTGAAGTCTTGGAGACGGGAGTGAGAAGTTCGGATTATAGAAGATGTTAGTGTGAGGTCATTAGCAGATCGGAGAGAACGTGTAGGATGGTAGACGGAGATGAGAGAGGAGATGTAGGGAGGTGCAGCATTGTGGAGAGCTTTGTGTGTGAGACTGAGGATTTTGTACTGTATTCTGGACTGAATTGGTAACCAGTGTAGTGACTGGCACAGGGAGGAGGCGTCAGTGTAGCGGCTGGAGAGGAAGATGAGTCTGGCTGCAGCATTAAGGATGGACTGGAGAGGAGAGAGTTTGGAGAAAGGAAGGCCTATTAGTAAAGAGTTACAGTAGTCGAGGCGGGAGTGAATCAAAGCAATAATGAGAGTTTTAGCAGTTTCAGGAGTGAGAAACGGGAGGATTCTTGAAATGTTTTTGAGATGCAGGTGACAAGAACGTGAAAGAGACTGAATATGGGGAGTGAAAGACAGATCAGAGTCAAGTATAACTCCAAGACAGCGAGCCTGCTGCCCGGGAGTTATGGTAGTATCACATACCGAGATGGAAATGTCAGGGTTACGTACAGTATAAGTTGATTGAGAAAAAGTGGAGCCAGAAAACAAGACGCTAAAGGAGCGGCCAGAGAGATAGGAGGAAAACCAGGCGAGAGCAGAGTCCTTGAGACCGATGGAGCGGAGACTACTGAGGAGGAGTTGGTAATTCACAGTGTCAAAAGCCGCAGAGAGGTCCAAGAGAATCAGTAATGAGAAATTGCCATTTGATTTGGCCATCAGAAGATCGTCGTGACTTTGGTTAGGGCCGTTTCTGTGGAGTGAAGGGAGCGGAAACCAGACTGTAAGGGGTCAAGGAGAGAGTTCTCGGAGAGATAGCGGATAAGGTGGGAGTAGACCAAGCGTTCCAGGAGTTTGGAGATAAAGGGGAGATTTGAGATGGGTCGATAGTTGGCTGCACAGGACGGGTCCAGAGATGGTTATTTCAATAGTGGAGTTATGATAGAGTGTTTGAAGGAGGAGGGAAAGACCCCAGAAGAGAGGGAGAGGTTAAAGATTTTATTTAGGTGACAGCTGATAGCAGGAGAGAGAGACTGGATGAGGTGTGAAGGCATGGGGTCACTAGAGCAGGTAGTGGGGCGGGCGGAGGAGAGGAGCCTGGAAACCTCATCCTCTGTTACAGGCTCAAAAACTGAGAGTGATGAAGAGGAGACGTGGCTGGGAATTGGATAAGAACTTTTAGGGGACTGGGAGAGGATTTCATCACGAATGTCATCGATTTTAGTTTTGGAGTATTTGGCCAGGTCTTCAGCACAGAGATCAGTGATTGGGGTCTGTACTTTAGGCTGAAGGAGAGAGTTGAACGTGTCAAAAAGGCGTTTTGGGTTGTTAGACAGAGAGGAGATGAGGGAGGTAAAATATGTTTGTTTGGCGAGATGAAGAGCGGAGTAATAGGATTTAAGCAGGAATTTATAGTGCAGATAGTCTGAAGAAGTCTTAGTTTTCCTCCACAGACGTTCAGCACCTAGAGCATCGCCTGAGAAAGCGGGTTGTTAGCGTGTGCCAGGGTTGCTGCCGTCTGTGTCGGGAGATTGGTGTTTTAGAGGGTGCTATTTGATCCAGGGTAGACTTTAGGGTGTCATGGTAATGTTTGGCTGCTAGATTAGGGCAGGAGAGAGAAGAGATTGGTGATAGTGAAGATTGTAGAATGTCTATAAATTGACTGGTGTTTATGGCACGCAGGTTTCTGTAAGTGTACAAGGTTGGAGTGTCCGGAAGAGGATAGGAGTTACTGATAGAGAAAGAGAGAAGGTTGTGGTCAGAGAGAAAGAGAGAAGGTTGTGGTCAGAGAGAAAGAGAGAAGGTTGTGGTCAGAGAGAAAGAGAGAAGGTTGTGGTCAGAGAGAAAGAGAGAAGGTTGTGGTCAGAGCTCAAAAGGAGAATTAGTGAATTTAGAGACAGAGCAAAGTCTAGAGAAGATCAAGTCCAGTGTATTCCCATCCTTGTGTGTGGGAGAGTCAGTAAGCTGTGAAAGGGCAAAGGAGGAGGTTAGAGATAGAAGCCGAGAGGCAGAAGAGGAGATTGGGGGATCAATAGGGGACATTAAAATCACCCATGATGAGTGTAGGTGTTTCTGAGGAAAGAAAGTGAGGGAGCCAGGTGGCAAAATGATCCAGGAACATTTGGGGAGAACCAGGAGGACGATAGATGACCGCCACTCTGAGAGACAATGGGCGGAAGAGCCTGAGGGTGTGGACCTCAAAAGAGGGAAATGTGAGTGAGGATAATGGGGGGATGACTTGAAAAGTGCATTGTGGGGCTAGAAGCACCCCAACTCCTCCACCATGCCTGGTGTCAGATCTGGGGGTATGGGAAAAGTGAAGGTCACCATAAGATAAAGCAGCGAGAGAAGCAGTGTCAGAAGGTTGTATCCATGTTTCTGTGAGAGCCAGCAGATTAAGAGAATTAGTGAGAAGTAAGTCATGAATCTGGGTGAGCTTATTGCACACAGATCGAGAGTTTAGGAGAGCGCAGTTAAAGTTTGTAGTGGTTCCGCAAGAGGCAGGTAGTGTGGAGCAAATATTAGTGAAAGGTGGGTCAGGGTTAGGAGCAATGTCCCCAGCAGCTAAAAGCAGAAGAAAGAAGAGGGAGAGCAGATGGCTGGGTGAAGTGATGGAGCGACTTCTGTGCTGTACCATGAGGTGACTTTGGGTGGTTTATGATGGTGAGCAGTGCTTGCGAGCAATACATAGGTGAGGGAAGGAGGCATGGAAAGATGTATATAGAGTCCACCGGAGAAATCGGTGGGGGGTAGAAGAGAAAATGTATTGCAATGATGTAAGTAATAAGTGAGCGCATGTTTGTTTTTTGTTTTTGTTTTCTGAAAAAGAGTGACTTACTATTGTAGTTATAATGTTGAGTTAGTTCCCTTTTGTTCCCTTCTGGTTGAATTCTGGTATAATTCTTGATATCACACTTAAGAAGCACTTTAGATAGCAGCTTTAGATGGCATATTTGAATGTCTCCAGATCTAAGGTCTAAAAGACCTATAGCCTCTAATATATAGTGCTAGGGTAAGCTAGAGAATTGGTAGAGGAGAGGTACAGTGTGTAGCAGTATTATATTCACAGGTACAGTGTGTGGCAGTATTATATTCAGGGGTACAGTGTGCAACAGTATTATATTCAGGGGTACAATTTGTGGCAGTATTATATTCAGGGGTACAGTGTGTGGCAGTATTATATTCAGGGGTACAGTGTGTTGCAGTATTATATTCTGATGGTACAGTTTGTGGCAGTATTATATTCAGAGGGTACAGTATGTGGCATAATTATAATCAGGGGTGCAGTGTGTGGCATAATTATATTCAGGGGTACAGTTTGCGGCATTATTATAATCAGGGGGTGCAGAGTGTGGTAGTGTTATATTCAGTTGTACAGTATGCAGCAGTATTATATTCAGGGGTACAGTGTGCAGCAGTATAATATTCTGAGGGTACAGTGTGTGGCAGTATTATTTTCAGCTGTACAGTATGCAGCAGTATTACATTCAGGGGTACAGTGTGTGGCAGTATTATATTTAGGGGTACAGTGTGCGGCAGTATTATATTCAGAGGGTACAGTGTGTGGCAGTATTATAATCAGGGGGTGCAGTGTGTGGTAGTATTATATTTAGGGGTACAATGTGTAGCAGTATTATATTCAGGGGTACAGTGTGTGGCATTATTATATTCAGAGGGTACAGTGTGTGGTAGCATTATATTCAGGGGTACAATGTGCTGCAGTATTATTTTCTGGGGTACATTGTGCGGCAGTATTATATTCAGCGGTACAGTGTATCAGTATTATATTCAGTTGTACAGTATGCGTCAGTATTATATTCAGGGGTACAGTGTGCAGCAGTATTATATTCAGGGGTACAGTGTGTGGCAGAATTATAATCAGGGGAACAGTATGTGGCAGTAATATATTCAGGGGTACAGTGTGCGGCAGTAATATATTCAGGGGCACAGTATGTGGCAGTAATATATTCAGGGGCACAGTATGTGGCAGTAATATATTCAGAGGTACAGTGTGCGGAAGTATTATATTCAGGGGAAATGTGTGTGGTAGTATTATATTCAGGGGTAATGTGTGTGGTAGTATTATATTCAGGGGTAATGTGGGTGGTAGTATTATATTCAGAGGGTAGAGTGTGTGGCAGTATTATATTCAGGGGTACAGTGTGTGGCAGTATTATATTCAGGGGTACAGTGTGCGGCAGTATTATATTCAGGGGTACAGTGTGTGGCAGAATTATAATAAGGGTGTGTGGTATATGGTAGTATTATATTCAGGGGTACAGAGCGTGGAAGAATTATAATAAGGGGGTGCAGTGTGTGGTAGTATTATATTCAGGGGTACAGTGTGTGGCAGTATTATAATAAGGGGTGCGGTGTGCAGTAGTATTACATTCAAGTGTACAGAGCGTGGCAGAATTATAACAAGGGGGTGCAGTGTGTGGCAGTATTATATTTAGGGGTACAATGTGTGGCAGTATAATATTCAGGGGTACAGTGTGTGGCATTATTATATTCAGAGGGTACAGTGTGTGGTAGTATTATATTCAGGGGTACAATGTGCTAGAAGTATTATTTTCTGGGGTACATTGTGCGGCAGTATTATATTCAGCGGTACAATGTATCAGTATTATATTCAGTTGTACAGTATGCGTCAGTATTATATTCAGGGGTACAGTGTGTGGTAGTATTATATTCAGGGGTACAGTGTGCAGCATTATTATATTCAGGGGTACAGTGTGCAGCAGTATTATATTCAGAGGGTGCAGAGTGTGGTAGTATTATATTCAGCGCTACAGTGTGTGGCAGTATTATATTGAGGGGTACAGTGTGCAGCAGCATTATTATTCATGGGTACAGTGTGCGGCAGTATTATTATTCAGGAGTACATTGTGCGGCAGAATTTTATTCAGGGGTACAGTGTGTGGCAGTATTATATTCAGTGGTGCAATGTGTGGCATTGTTCTATTCAGAGGGTACAGTGTGTGGCAGGATTATATTCAAGGGTACAGTGTGAAGCAGTATTATATTCAGGGTACAGTTTATTTGTAAGTATTATATTCAGGGGTACAGTGTGCAGCAGTATTATATTCTGAGGGTACAGTGTGTGGCAGTATCATATTCAGGGGAAATGTGTGTGGTAGTATTATATTCTGAGGGTAAAGTGTGTGGCAGAATTATAATCAGGGGGTGCAGTGTGCGGTATTATTATATTCAGGGGTACAGAGTGTGGCAGAATTATAATCAGGGGGTGCAGTGTGTGGTAGTATTATATTTAGGGGCACAGTATGCGGCAGTAATATATTCAGGGGTACAGTGTGCGGCAGTTTTATATTCAGGGGTACAGTGTGTGGCAGCATTATATTCTGAGGGTAAAGTGTGTGGCAGAATTATAATCAGGGGGTGCAGTGTGCGGTAGTATTATATTCAGGGGTACAGAGTGTGGCAGAATTATAATCAGGGGGTGCAGTGTGTGGTAGTATTATATTTAGGGGTACAGAGTGTGGCAGAATTATAATCAGAGGTGCAGTGTGTGGTAGTATTATATTCAGGGGTACAGTTGATTTGCGAGTATTCTATTCAGAGGGTACAGTGTGTGGCAGAATTATAATCAGGGGGTGCAGTGTGCGGTAGTATTATATTTAGAGGTACAATGTGTGGCAGTATTATGTTCAGGAGTACAGTGTGCAGCAGCATTATATTCAGGGGTACAGTGTGTGGCAGTATTATATTCAGGGTACAGTGTGGGGCAATATTATATTCAGAGGATACAGTATGCAGCAGTATTATATTCAGGGGTACAGTGTATGGTAATATTATATTTAGGGGCACAGTATGTGGCAGTAATATATTCAGGGGTACAGTGTGCAGCAGTTTTATATTCAGGGGTACAGTGTGTGGCAGTATTATATTCAGGGGTAATGTGTGTGGTAGTATTATATTCTGAGGGTAAAGTGTTTGGTAGAATTATAATCAGGGGGTGCAGTGTGCGGTAGTATTATATTCAGGGGTACAGAGTGTGGCAGAACATTAATCAGGGGGTGCAGTGTGCGGTAGTATTATATTTAGAGGTACAATGTGTGGCAGTATTATGTTCAGGGGTACAGTGTGCAGCAGTATTATATTCAGGGGTACAGTGTGTGGCAGTATTATATTCAGGGTACAGTGTGCGGCAGAATTTATTATCAGGGGATGCAATGTGTGGTATTATTATATTCAGGAGTACAGTGTGTGGCAGTATTATATTCAGGGGTACAGTGTATGGTAATATTATATTCAGGGGTGCAGTGTGTGGTAGTATTATATTCAGGGGTATAGTGTGCAACAGTATTATATTCGGAAGGTACAGTGTGTGGCAGTATTATATTCAGAGGGTACAGTGTGTGGCAGTATTATATTCAGAGAGTACAGTGTGTGGCAGAATTTATTATCAGGGGGTGCAGTGTGTGGTAGTATTATGTTCAGGAGTACAGTGTGCGGCAGTATTATATTCAGGGGCACAGTATGTGGCAGTATTATATTCAGGGGTACATTATGTGGCAGTGTTATATTCAGGGGTACATTGTGCGGCAGTATTATATTCAGGGGTACAGTGTGTGGCAGTATTATATTCAGTGGTACTTTGTGCGGTAGTATTATATTCAGGGGTAATGTGTGTGGTAGTATTATTATCCGGGGTAATGTGTGCGGCAGTATTATATTCAGAAGGTACAGTGTGTGGCAGAATTATAATCAGAGGGTGTAGTGTGTGGTAGGATTATATTCAGGGGTACAGAGTTTGGCAGTATTATAATCAGGGGGTGCAGTGTGTGGTAGTATTATATTCAGGGGTACACAGTGTGCAGCAGTATTATTCAGGGATACAGTGTGCGGCAGTGTTATATTCAGAAGGTACAGTGTGTGTCAGAATTATAATCAGAGGGTGTAGTGTGTGGTAGGATTATATTCAGGGGTACAGAGTGTGGCAGTATGATAATCAGGGGGTGCAGTCTGTGGTAGTATTATATTCAGGGGTACAGTGTGCGGCAGTGTTATATTCAGAAGGTACAGTGTGTGGCAGAATTATAATCAGAGGGTGTAGTGTGTGGTAGGATTATATTCAGGGGTACAGAGTTTGGCAGTATTATAATCAGGGGGTGCAGTGTGTGGTAGTATTATATTCAGGGGTACACAGTGTGCAGCAGTATTATTCAGGGGTACAGTGTGCGGCAGTGTTATATTCAGAAGGTACAGTGTGTGTCAGAATTATAATCAGAGGGTGTAGTGTGTGGTAGGATTATATTCAGGGGTACAGAGTGTGGCAGTATGATAATCAGGGGGTGCAGTCTGTGGTAGTATTATATTCAGGGGTACAGTGTGCGGCAGTGTTATATTCAGAAGGTACAGTGTGTGGCAGAATTATAATCAGAGGGTGTAGTGTGTGGTAGGATTATATTCAGGGGTACAGAGTTTGGCAGTATTATAATCAGGGGGTGCAGTGTGTGGTAGTATTATATTCAGGGGTACACAGTGTGCAGCAGTATTATTCAGGGGTACAGTGTGCGGCAGTGTTATATTCAGAAGGTACAGTGTGTGTCAGAATTATAATCAGAGGGTGTAGTGTGTGGTAGGATTATATTCAGGGGTACAGAGTGTGGCAGTATTATAATCAGGGGGTGCAGTCTGTGGTAGTATTATATTCAGGGGTACAGTGTATCAGTATTATATTAAGGGGTACAATGTTAGGCAGTATTATATTCAGGGTTAATGTGTGTAGTTGTATTATGTTCAGAGGGTACAGCGTGTATCAGTATTAAATTCAGGGGTACAGTGTGTGGCAGTATTATATTCAGGGGTACAGTGTGAAGTAGTATTATATTCAGGGGTACAGTTTATTTGTCAGTATTACATTCAGAGGGTACCGTGTGTGGCAAAATTATAATCAGGGGGTGCAGTGTTTGGCAGTATTATCCTCAGGGGTGCAGTGTGTGGTAGTTTTATATTCAGGGGTACAGTGTGAAGCAGTATTATATTCAGAGGGTAGAGTGTGTGGCAGTATTATATTCAGAGGCACAGCGTGGGGCAGTATTATATTTAAGGGTACAGTGTGTTGCAGTATTATATTCAGGGGTACAGTGTGTGGCAGTATTATAACCAGGGGGTACAGTGTGTGGTAGTATTATATTCAGGGGTATAGTGTGTGGCAGTATTATATTCAGGGAATACAGTGTGTGGCAGTATTATATTCAGGTGTATAGTGTGTGGTAGTATTAATATTCAAAGGTTTCAGTGTGCGGCAGTATTATATTCAGGGGTACAGTGTGCGGCAGTATTATATTCAGAGGGACAGTGTGTGGTAGTATTATATTCAGGGGTACAGTGTGTGGTAGTATTATATTCAGGGGTACAGTGTGTGGTAGTATTAATATGCAAAGGTTACAGTGTATGGCAGGGTTATATTCAGGGGTACAGTGTGTGGCAGTATTATATTCAGGGGTACAGTGTGTGGTAATATTATATTCAGGGGTACAGTGTGTGGTAGTATTAATATTCAAAGGTTACAGTGTGCGGCAGTATTATATTCAGGTCATACATCCTCCACACTAGGTGTGAACAGGCCTTATCGCTCAGCTCGGACCTTCACCGGATGGCAGACATGGATAAGCGGACCCTCGCTAAAAATAGTTGAGTACCCCTGGTCTAGACTGTCATCTGGATGGTCACCACTGCTAAGAGTCCTCAGGGTCATGTGGTGACCGCCCTCTTGACAGACCAAAGGCCTATAGCACAAAAGGGTGGTCCCCACTGCTCAGTTCTTGGACTTCAAACTAAGCACTCCCACCATTGAGAACTTATTTGTGGTGACCGCTCTCTTGACAGACTGTAGGCTTATTCCTGGAATGCTCAGAGGGTTGTCCCCAATGGGACCTGACACTGATGGCTCCCACAGGTAAGAACTGAGCAGTGGGGCCGTCCTGTCCACACGAGGCCATTGTCAGCTGTGTGAAGTAATAGAACCAATAACCGGGATCGGGAGGGGCTCGAACACATTGTCTGGCCCCCGACCCCACTGATTCCCTTTCTGGCCCCTGAATCTCCTGGCATTGATGTATCCTGACTCCTCCTTCACCATGACAATACGTTATAGAGTCCGCGCACATACTTTGTGCCGCCGTGCGGTGTTTTGTTCCTCTGTGGTTCCCGGGCGCTCAGCTACTTGGTATTCCTCCTAACAGGCCGCGGCCGGCGAGCTGCTTCGTATTCTGCACCGGTTAATGTTTCATTTACATGGTACCTTACTAAAGAGAAGTGAGAATGATTAACAACACATTGCGGCACAATAAATATTTCATTGGCGGTATTATCTCCGTCATTTACAAGTTCGATTCTCTTCAGGAATTAGTTTGGAGCCTTGTGGAGTTTTTTCTCGTTTGGCGAGCGAATATATTTTTTATAATACACCGCGCACTCACCGCGCTACAAATCAATGGCTTTTTGCAGAAACTATATTTAGAATTCCCTTCCGCTTAATGATTGTAAATCAGACGATGCATTTTTAACAGGCGACAATTGTGGACTATTGTCTGTGCCGTAAAAACGTTGGACTCTGTGTCCCCTCTGAGGAATTACGGCCCCTCACACCGCGGGGTTTAGTAATAAGAATGGGGCTTTTATTTACATTTTTCTCCATTACGGCTAATGATGTCACTTATCTGAATTTGTATTTACCACATTCGCTGGGGTTTTTTGCGCGCAGTACGGTAATGAAGAAATATAATAGTCATTTTTCTCCTCCCCGGCGCTGCAACTCGAGCGTTCACTAAACTAACAGAGAATTAAAAGTGATAAATTATGAAGTCCCTGAAGAGCGGCGAGTGATTTACAGCAGAAATATTGCGCAGTCTCCTGTCCTCACAATCGCCGCTTCCTGTATTTTTACTTTAAGAATTTCCGTTATGACCGAGTTCATTGTTTAATGCAGAATGCTTTCTGAAAATTGCGTTATGGTGATGTATGAGACAAAACGACTTAATTCAGAACGATATATCTGAGATCTCCACAATTATTACGGCTCCTTATAAGATGGAAATGTGGCGCGGCCGCCATTCGCTTCTGATATTTCTTGGCTGGTGCTTCAGAGTTTCAAAATATGGATTATAGGGTCATAGAGGGTCATTCCTATAAGGGGGCAAAGGAGCAATGGTTCACCAGGTTTTTACCACTGGGGCCTCCACACCTAATGTCTCAGTCACAGCTGTGTATAGGGCCCCGCAGACCCATCAGATCACACAGGACATCACAGCTGTGTATGGGGCCCGCAGACCGGTCAGATCACACAGGACATCACAGCTGTGTATGGGGCCCCGCAGACCCATCAGATCACACAAGACATCACAGCTGTGTATGGGGCCTCGCAGACCGGTCAGATCACACAGGACATCACAGCTGTGTATGGGGCCCCGCAGACCCATCAGATCACACAAGACATCACAGCTGTGTATGGGGCCCCGCAGACCGGTCAGATCACACAGGACATCACAGCTGTGTATGGGGCCCCGCAGACCCATCAGATCACACAGGACATCACAGCTGTGTATGGGGCCCCGCAGACCGGTCAGATCACACAGGACATCACAGCTGTGTATGGGGCCCCGCAGACCGGTCAGATCACACAGGACATCACAGCTGTGTATGGGGCCCCGCAGACCGGTCAGATCACACAGGACATCACAGCTGTGTATGGGGCCCCGCAGACCGGTCAGATCACACAGGACATCACAGCTGTGTATGGGGCTCCGCAGACCGGTCGGATCACACAGGACATCACAGCTGTGTGTGGGGCCCCGCAGACCCATCAGATCACACAGGACATCACAGCTGTGTATGGGGCCCCGCAGACCGGTCAGATCACACAGGACATCACAGCTGTGTATGGGGCCCCGCAGACCGGTCAGATCACACAGGACATCACAGCTGTGTATGGGGCTCCGCAGACCGGTCAGATCACACAGGACATCACAGCTGTGTATGGGGCCCCGCAGACCTATCAGATCACACAGGACATCACAGCTGCATATGGGGCCCCGCAGACCGGTCAGATCACACAGGACATCACAGCTCTGTGTGGGGCTCCGCAGACCGGTCAGATCACACAGGACATCACAGCTGTGTATGGGGCCCCGCAGACCATTCAGGTCACACAGGACATCACAGCTGTGTATGGGGCCCCGCAGACCTATCAGATCACACAGGACATAACAGCTCTGTATGGGGCCCCGCAGACCGGTCAGATCACACAGGACATCACAGCTGTGTATGGGGCTCCGCAGACCGGTCAGATCACACAGGACATACCAGCTGTGTATGGGTCTCCGCAGACCGGTCAGATCACACAGGACATCACAGCTGTGTATGGGGCCCCGCAGACCATTCAGGTCACACAGGACATCACAGCTGTGTATGGGGCCCCGCAGACCCATCAGATCACACAGGACATCACAGCTGTGTATGGGGCCCCGCAGACCGGTCAGATCACACAGGACATCACAGCTGTGTATGGGGCCCCGCAGACCCATCAGATCACACAAGACATCACAGCTGTGTATGGGGCCACGCAGACCGGTCAGATCACACAGGACATCACAGCTGTGTATGGGGCCCCGCAGACCCATCAGATCACACAGGACATCACAGCTGTGTATGGGGCCCCTCAGACCCATCAGATCACACAGGACATCACAGCTGTGTATGGGGCCCTGCAGACCCATCAGATCACACAGGACATCACAGCTGTGTATGGGGCTCCGCAGACCCATCAGATCACACAGGACATCACAGCTGTGTATGGGGCTCCGCAGACCGGTCAGATCATACAGGACATCACAGCTGTGTATGGGGCTCTGCAGACCGGTTAGATCACACAGGACATCACAGCTGTGTATGGGGCCCAGCAGACCCATCAGATCACACAGGACATCACAGCTGTGTATGGGGCTCCGCAGACCGGTTAGATCGCACAGGACATCACAGCTGTGTATGGGGCCCCGCAGACCCATCAGATCACACAGGACATCACAGCTGTGTATGGGGCTCCGCAGACCGGTCAGATCACACAGGACATCACAGCTGTGTATGGGGCTCCGCAGACCGGTTAGATCACACAGGACATCACAGCTGTGTATGGGGCCCAGCAGACCCATCAGATCACACAGGACATCACAGCTGTGTATGGGGCCCCGCAGACCATTCAGATCACACAGGACATCCCAGCTGTGTATGGGGCCCCGCAGACTGGTCAGATCACACAGGACATCACAGCTGTGTATGGGGCCCCGCAGACCGGTCAGATCACACAGGACATCACAGCTGTGTATGGGGCCCCGCAGACCCATCAGATCACACAGGACATCACAGCTGTGTATGGGGCTCCGTAGACCGGTCAGATCACACAGGACATCACAGCTGTGTATGGGGCTCCGCAGACCGGTCAAATCACACAGGACATCACAGCTGTGTATGGGGCCCCGCAGACCATTCAGGTCACACAGGACATCACAGCTGTGTATGGGGCCCCGCAGAGCGGTCAGATCACACAGGACATCACAGCTGTATATGGGGCCCCGCAGAGCGGTCAGATCACACAGGACATCACAGCTGTGTATGGGGCCGCGCAGACCCATCAGATCACACAGGACATCACAGCTGTGTATGGGGCCCCGCAGACCCATCAGATCACACAGGACATCACAGCTGTGTATGGGGTCCCGCAGACCCATCAGATCACACAGGACATCACAGCTGTGTATGGGGCCCCGCAGACCAGTCAGATCACACAGGACATCACAGCTGTGTATGGGGCTTCGCAGACCGGTCAGATCACCCAGGACATCATAGCTGTGTATGGGGCCCCGCAGACCCATCAGATCACACAGGACATCACAGCTGTGTATGGGGCCCCCGCAGACCCATCAGATCACACAGGACATCATAGCTGTGTATGGGGCCCAGCAGACCCATCAGATCACACAGGACATCACAGCTATGTATGGGGCCCCGCAGACCGGTCAGATCACACAGGACATCACAGCTGTGTATGGGGCCCCGCAGACCGGTCAGATCACACAGGACATCACAGCTGAGTATGGGGCTCCGCAGACCGGTCAGATCACACAGGACATCACAGCTTTGTATGGGGTCCCGCAGACCCATCAGATCACACAGGACATCACAGCTGTGTATGGGGTCCCGCAGACCCATCAGATCGCATAGGACATCACAGCTATGTATGGGGCCCCGCAGACCGGTCGGATCGCACAGGACATCACAGCTGTGTATGGGGTCCCGCAGACCCATCAGATCGCACAGGACATCACAGCTGTGTATGGGGCCCCGCAGACCCATCAGATCACATAGGACATCACAGCTGTGTACGGGGCCCTGCAGACCGGTCAGATCACACAGGACATCACAGCTGTGTATGGGGCCCCGCAGACCCATCAGATCACACAGGACATCACAGCTGTGTATGGGGCCCCGCAGACCCATCAGATCACACAGGACATCACAGCTGTGTATGGGGCTCCGCAGACCGGTCAGATCACACAGGACATCACAGCTGTGTATGGGGCCCCGCAGCCCGGTCAGATCACACAGGACATCACAGCTGTGTATGGGGCCCCGCAGACCGGTCAGATCACACAGGACATCACAGCTGTGTATGGGGCCCCGCAGACCGGTCAGATCACACAGGACATCACAGCTGTGTATGGGGCCCCGCAGACCAGTCAGATCACACAGGACATCACAGCTGTGTATGGGGCCCCGCAGACTGGTCAGATCACACAGGACATCATAGCTGTGTATGGGGCCCCGCAGACCAGTCAGATCACACAGGACATCACAGCTGTGTATGGGGCTCTGCAGACCGGTCAGATCACACAGGACATCACAGCTGTGTATGGGGCCCGCAGACCAGTCAGATCACACGGGACATCACAGCTGTGTATGGGGCCCCACAGACCGGTCAGATCACACAGGACATCACAGCTAATAGGGATAGGAGCGGGGAGGGAGGGGTTATAATAGTTAATAGGGATAGGAGCAAGGGGGAGGGGTTATAATAGTTAATAGGGATAGGAGCGGGGGGGAGGGGTTATAATAGTTAATAGGGATAGGAGTGGGGGGGAGGGGTTATAATATTTAATAGGGATAGGAGCGGGGGAGGGGTTAGAATAGTTAATAGGGATAAGAGTGGGGGAGGGGTTAGAATAGTTAATAGGGATAGAAGCAGAGGAGGGGTTAGAATAGTTAATAGGGATAGGAGCGGGGGAGGGGTTAGTGTAATAGGGATAGGAGCGGGGGAGGGGTTAGTATAATAGGGATAGGAGCGGGGGAGGGGTTAGTATAATAGGGATAGGAGCAGGGGAAGGGGTTAGTATAATAGGGATAGGAGCGGGGGAGGGGTTAGTATAATAGGGATGGGGGAGGGATTAGTATAATAGGGATAGGAGCGGGGAGGGGTTAGTATAATAGGGATAGGAGCGGGGGAAGGGTTAGAATAATAGGGATAGGAGCCAGGGAGGGGTTAGTATAATAGGGATGGGGGAGGGGTTAGTATAATAGGGATAGGAGCGGGGGAGGGTTTAGTATAATAGGGATAAGAGCGGGGGAGGGATTAGTATAATAGGGATAGGAGCGGGGGGAGGGATTAGTATAATAGGGATAGGAGCGGGGGGAGGGGTTAGTATAATAGAGATAGGAGCGGGGGAAGGGTTAGTATAATAGGGATAGGAGCGGGGGAGGGTTAAGTATAATAGGGATAGGAGCAGGGGAGGGGTTAGTATAATAGGGATAGGAGCGGGGGAAGGGTTAGTATAATAGGGATAGAAGCGGGGGAGGGGTTTAGTATAATAGGGATAGGAGCGGGGGAGGGGTTAGTATAATAGGGATAGGAGCAGGGGAGGGGTTAGTATAATAGGGATAGGAGCGGGGGAGGGGTTAGTATAATAGGGATAGGAGTGGGGGAGGGGGTTAGTATAATAGGAATAGGAGCGAGGGAGGGGTTAGTATAATAGTGATAGGAGCAGGGGAGGGATTAGTATAATAGGGATAGGAGCGGGGGAGGGGTTAGTATAATAGGGATAGGAGCGGGGGAAGGGTTAGTATAATAGGGATAGGAGCAGGGGAGGGGTTAGTATAATAGGGATAGGGGCAGGGGAGGGGTTAGTATAATAGGGATAGGAGCGGGGGGAGGGGTTAGTATAATAGGGATAGGAGGGGGAGGGGTTAGGATAATAGGGATAGGAGCGGGGGGAGGGGTTAGTATTATAGGGATAGGAGGGGAGGATATACAGGAGGAGACGATAATGTGGAGGCCGCACTGCGGGAGGATATACAGGATGAGACGATAATGTGGAGGCCGCACTGTGGGAGGATATACGGGAGGAGACGATAATGTGGAGGCCGCACTGCGGGAGGATATACGGGAGGAGACGATAATGTGGAGGCCGCACTGCAGGAGGATATACGGGAGGAGACGATAATGTGGAGGCCGCACTGCAGGAGGATATACAGGAGGAGAGGATAATGTGGAGGCCGCACTGCGGGAGGATATACGGGAGGAGACGATAATGTGGAGGCCGCACTGCGGGAGGATATACAGGAGGAGACGATAATGTGGAGGCCGCACTGCCGGAGGATATACAGGAGGAGACGGTAATGTGGAGGCCACACTGCGGGAGGATATACAGGAAGAGACGATAATGTGGAGGCCGCACTGCGGGAGGATATACAGGAGGAGATGATAATGTGGAGGCCGCACTGCGGGAGGATATACAGGAGGAGACGATAATGTGGAGGCCGCACTGCGGGAGGATATACAGGATGAGACGATAATGTGGAGGCCGCACTGCGGGAGGATATACAGGAGGAGACGATAATGTGGAGGCCGCACTGCGGGAGGATATACAGGAGGAGATGATAATGTGGAGGCCGCACTGCGGGAGGATATACGGGAGGAGAGGATAATGTGGAGGCCGCACTGCGGGAGGATATACAGGAGGAGATGATAATGTGGATGCCGCACGGCGGGAGGATATACAGGAGGAGACGATAATGTGGAGGCCGCACTGTGGGAGGATATACAGGAGGAGACGATAATGTGGAGGCCGCACTGCGGGAGGATATACAGGAGGAGAGGATAATGTGGAGGCCGCACTGCGGGAGGATATACAGGAGGAGAGGATAATGTGGAGGCCGCACTGCAGGAGGATATACAGGAGGAGACGATAATGTGGAGGCCGCACTGCGGGAGGATATACAGGAGGAGACGATAATGTGGAGGCCGCACTGCGGGAGGATATACAGGAGGAGAGGATAATGTGGAGGCCGCACTGCGGGAGGATATACGGGAGGAGACGATAATGTGGAGGCCGCACTGCGGGAGGATATATGGGAGGAGACGATAATGTGGAGGCCGCACTGCGGGAGGATATACAGGAGGAGACGATAATGTGGAGGCTGCACTGCGGGAGGATATACAGGAGGAGACGATAATGTGGAGGCCGCACTGCGGGAGGATATACAAGAGGAGAGGATAATGTGGGGGCCGCACTGCGGGAGGATATACAGGAGGAGACGATAATTTGGAGGCCGCACTGCGGGAGGATATACGGGAGGAGACGATAATTTGGAGGTCGCACTGCGGGAGGAAATACGGGAGGAGATGTGGAGTCATTATGGGGAGAAATATTTGGAGATAATAATAATAAATCCTGATCGGGTTATAACCTATAAACCTCCAAACATAATGGAAGAGACAGAAGATCAATTACTGAGGAAATAATCATCAGAACGAGGGGATAATAATGGAGACTTTATCCTAATATAAACTGGAGACTGAGACCTGAGAATCTCTTAAAGGAAACATCTGACTATAACTAAAGACAATTGTGGTCGGGGTTCAACACGTCACCGGAAAGACTTACCTATACCAGTAGACAAGACCTCTTCCGTAGACCCTACAAGGAAACCAATTAACACATATACATAGCATTGTAGAATAAAAGCGGTTGAACTGTGCCCAAAAACCGCGACCGAGGGTCAGAGGGCAAAAACACAAAGCCGTGCAGGAAAGAATAATACATAGAAATTGTACAATACAAAATATCTGAAAACATCGGCCATTTCACTGCATGGATTTGGAACATAAGTAGAATAACAGATTTACTTCCATCTGCCTAACTTCTGGATAATGTGCGGAGGAGCCTTGTGCCGTAATGCTGCAGATGCTGCCCCAATGCGAAAAGTGTGTCCTGAGAATTCCCGAATATTACCTCCCAAAGTGGTGATCAACGAACCTATGTGGGAAACAAAATGTGATGGGGTAAGTGCAGATGCACCAACGGGAAGCAGCGGGTGATCATCAGCTTTGTCGCTCTGACAGTAATTCAGATAGTACCGCCACCAGACACCAGGCATTCTGTGAGGGAAAGTATTTAGCTGAAGCCCCCACCTGAACATTTTCGTAATGGTGACACTAAGCTCGAAGATACTATTCCTCCACCTCAACTGAGATTTGAGCAAAGGAATTAATTAATTAATACATGAAAATTCCCCCACCTGAGGAATCCATAAAACACTAAGTACATGGCTGCTTTGATTACTAAACTAGGGAGGTGCCCAAATGGCCGAATGTCTAATGCCTCCGACATGGACCTAAACATGTCCCCGATAATAGGTTGTCCGGACGGCACTTTGGGGATACTATGAACCTAAATACCCCAATTTAACAGCATGAACTGAAAGGATTGATGGCGGAAAAGATAATGAGATAAAGTGTTGTAAACTAGCGAAATATGTTTTATTAGTGTTATGTGACAAATGTAGTGCTGAGTGACAAAACCCAATAAACAACACCATAAGAGTCAAAAGAAAAGGAATATTGAGGTGACGAAGATAAGTGGTGTAAGCGTGAAAGGCAGTGTCATAGGCTTTCCTAGTGCTCGGTGCTGGAGAGTCTCTGATAAAGTTGGTGGCCAATCGTGAATAGACGTTCAGTCCATCATTAGATTTTGTAAAGGCAGGACCAGAGTGCCAACGGGATCCGCATGGGGCATGGCCTGAGAGAAGAGGTGAAAATTAGCCATGGACAAGGCATCTGCTGCCACATTCAAAACCCCCGGTAAGTGACAAGAACACCAACCTCCTAATGAAAGGCATGACCTGAGCATTCTTGGATCTACCTTTGTTTACAATCCCCCCCGTAGCTTCATTTTACAATAAAACAACACTGTCTGATTACCCCAATTATACCCCCAAACACAAGCATCTGCTACAATGGGGTAGACTTCAAACAATGCTGAGGTACCATAAAAACCTACCAATCTCTGAACCTCAGTTGACCAATGTTCCGTGACCTCTGGGACTAACATCGAAACCATTTTCCATTCAGCAATATACCTACAGTATCCCACATGAGAAGATCAGCCATGGCCTCAACATCCAAAGAAATGCAACTTTCCTGGTGAGGGACCATGTGCAGTAAAATCAATAATCGAGAGACAAATGACCTGCCCTGGGGTATTATTTGCATTGCGAAGCCTAACATACCCTGTGTGATAGCAAATTTGCATATTGTCTCTTTGATTCTGCTTAATTTCTCTACCGGCAGACTGGCCCGCATACTGATCGTATCCACTACTACTTCAAGAAAAGTCATCTGTCTAGCGGGACCTTCCGTTTTATTGGGAGACATTGGCACCCCCACTTTTGCAAACAGACCTAACAATTCTCCCAGCCCCTCAGGCTCCCCATCAGGCTGCTCCAGTACCAGAAAATCCTCTAGATAGTGGATAACCTGTGAGCAACCAATGACATTGACAAGAGCCCAATGCAGAGCCCGAGCAAGCTGGTCAAAAAGCCAAGGACTGCTTTTGGAACCAAATGCTAATTTGGTTTGCAAAGTAATACAAACCGTTCCACTTAACCCCATACCACCTCCAAAGATCCTGCCGTATAAAACTTATTTATTGTTGAATTTTCCACATACTACCACCACGGGGCTGACTCTTCAAGTGTCCCACTTCTCTAATTCGCTCTGCAATAGCTGAGATACAGTATTGGGGTCATTATTAGCTGACAACAGGTTAATGCATTCGTAGGTGCATTGTGGTAACTAGAGATGAGCGAACTTTTCAAAAATTTGATTCGGCTGATTCACTGAATTTTCCGAAAAAGTTCGTTACAATCCAATTTTTTTTGCGGCGAATCTACATTAAAAAAGGCTATTTCTAGCCTACATACAGCCTCAATAGGGGTGTAGAACACTTTGCTGTGTCCTAAAACGCATATGGAGTGTGCTGGGGTAGTGAAATAATACTGTTATTCAGAATAACATGCAGATTACCGGCATCGCTCTCTGAATTACACAGCGTGGAGGTGTTGGCAGCATGAGGAGATCATATAGTGACTGAATGACACAGCGTGGAGGTGTTGGCAGCATGAGGAGACAATATAGTGGCTGAATGACACAGTGTGGAGGTGTTGACAGCATGAGGAGACCATATAGTGACTGAATGACACAGCGTGCAGGTGTTGGCAGCATGAGGAGACCATATAGTGTCTGAAGGACACAGCGTGGAGGTGTTGGCAGCATGAGGAGATCATATAGTGGCTGAATGACACAGCGTGGAGGTGTTGGCAGCATGAGGAGACCATATAGTGTCTGAATGACACAGCGTGGAGGTGTTGGCAGCATGAGGAGACAATATAGTGGCTGAATGACACAGTGTGGAGGTGTTGACAGCATGAGGAGACCATATAGTGACTGAATGACACAGCGTGCAGGTGTTGGCAGCATGAGGAGACCATATAGTGTCTGAATGACACAGCGTGGAGGTGTTGGCAGCATGAGGAGACCATAAAGTGACTGAATGACACAGCGTGCAGGTGTTGGCAGCATGAGAAGACCATATAGTGGCTGAATGACACAGCGTGGAGGTGTTGACAGCATGAGGAGACCATATAGTGGCTGAATGACACAGTGTGGAGGTGTTGACAGCATGAGGAGACCATATAGTGACTGAATGACACAGCGTGCAGGTGTTGGCAGCATGAGGAGACCATATAGTGGCTGAATGACACAGCGTGGAGGTGTTGGCAGCATGAGGAGACCATAAAGTGACTGAATGACACAGCGTGCAGGTGTTGGCAGCATGAGAAGACCATATAGTGGCTGAATGACACAGCGTGGAGGTGTTGACAGCATGAGGAGACCATATAGTGACTGAATGACACAGCGTGCAGGTGTTGGCAGCATGAGGAGCCCATATAGTGACTGAATGACACAGCGTGGAGGTGTTGGCAGCATAAGGAGACCATATAGTGGCTGAATGACACAGCGTGGAGGTGTTGGCAGCATGAGGAGACCATATAGTGTCTGAATGACACAGCGTGGAGGTGTTGGCAGCATGAGGAGACCATATAGTGACTGAATGACACAGCGTGCAGGTGTTGGCAGCATGAGAAGACCATATAGTGGCTGAATGACACAGCGTGGAGGTGTTGGCAGCATGAGGAGACCATATAGTGACTGAATGACACAGCGTGCAGGTGTTGGCAGCATGAGGAGACCATATAGTGGCTGAATGACACAGCGTGGAGGTGTTGGCAGCATGAGGAGACCATATAGTGAATGAATGACACAGCGTGCAGGTGTTGGCAGCATGAGGAGACCATATAGTGACTGAATGACACAGCGTGGAGGTGTTGGCAGCATGAGGAGACCATATAGTGGCTGAATGACACAGCGTGGAGGTGTTGGCAGCATGAGGAGACCATATAGTGGCTGAATGACACAGCGTGGATGTGTTGGCAGCATGAGGAGACCATATAGTGGCTGAATGACACAGTGTAGAGGTGTTGGCAGCATGAGGAGATGATATAGTGGCTGAATGACACAGCGTGGAGGTGTTGGCAGCATGAGGACACCATATAGTGGCTGAATGACACAACGTGGAGGTGTTGGCAGCATGAGGACACCATATAGTGGCTGAATTACACAGCGTGGAGGTGTTGGCAGCATGAGGAGATCATATAGTGACTGAATGACACAGCGTGGAGGTGTTGGCAGCATGAGGAGACAATATAGTGACTGAATGACACAACGTGGAGGTGTTGGCAGCATGAGGACACCATATAGTGGCTGAATTACACAGCGTGGAGGTGTTGGCAGCATGAGGAGATCATATAGTGACTGAATGACACAGCGTGGAGGTGTTGGCAGCATGAGGAGACCATATAGTGACTGAATAACACAACGTGGAGGTGTTGGCAGCATGAGGAGACAATATAGTGACTGAATAACACAACGTGGAGGTGTTGGCAGCATGAGGAGACCATATAGTGACTGAATGACACAGCATGGAGGTGTTGGCAGCATGAGGAGACCATATAGTGGCTGAATGACACAGTGTGGAGGTGTTGGCAGCATGAGGAGACCATATAGTGGTTGAATGACACAGCATGGAGGTGTTGGCAGCATGAGGAGACCATATAGTGACTGAATAACACAATGTGGAGGTGTTGGCAGCATGATTGTCACGATTCGGCAGGCTGGAGGTGGATCCTCTGTGTCAGAGAGGGATTGGCGTGGACCGTGTCGGTGGACCGGTTCTAAGTAGCTACTGGTTTTCACCAGAGCCCGCCGCAAAGCGGGATGGTCTTGCAGCGGCGGTAGCAACCAGGTCGTATCCACCGGCAACGGCTCAACCTCTCTGACTGCTGAGATAGGCATGGTACAAGGGATAAGGCAAGAGCAAGGTCGGACGTAGCAGAAGGTCAGGGCAGGCAGCAAGGATCGTAGTCAGGGGCAACGGCAGGAGGTCTGGAACACAGGCTAGGAACACTCAAGGAAAGGCTTTCTCTGGCACAAGGGCAACAAGATCCGGCGAGGGAGTGCAGGGGAAGTGAGGTATAAGTAGGGAGTGCACAGGTGCAAGCTAATCAAGGAGATTGGGCCAGGCACCATCATTGGTGCACTGGCCCTTTAAATTGCAGAGACCCGGCGCGCGCGCGCCCTAAGGAGCGGGGCCGCGCGCACAGGGACAACACAGACGGGGAACGGGACAGGTACGGGGACCGATATGCGCATCGCAAGCGGGCGCGTCCCGCATCGCGAATCGCATCCCGGCTGGGAGCAATATCGCAGCGCACCCGGTCAGCAGGTCTGACCGGAGCGCTGCGAATTAAAGAACGCTGCGAGCGCTTCGGGGAGGAGCGGGGACCCGGAGCGCTCGGCGTAACAGTACCCCACCCCCTTGGGTCTCCCCCTCTTCTTGGAGCCTGAGAACCTGAGGATAAGACTTTTGTCCAGGATGTTGTCCTCAGGTTCCCAAGATCTCTCCTCTGAGCACTTAACTACAAAGGGTCCAAGATAACGTGGTCCCAGATTAAAACTGGGGACACGGAAGCGGATATACTTGGTGGAGAGCTACACAAAAACAGGAGGAGTTCTTCTTTTTTCTTCGGCAAGCTTCTTCACCCGGGATGAGGCTAGTATGAGGGATTTTAGAGTCTTTTTCCAGATGGTGGCGAAGCCCCGGGAAACCTCATCAACAGCGGGCACACAAGAAGGCGTGGGAGTGGGGAGGAAGGGAAGAGGGTCAAGCTTGGCACGGGGCAAAGTGTTAACAGGACGGGAGCTGTGAGGAGGAGACACAGCATAGTCCAGATAGGCCTTGGGGGTACCAGGTAAAGGGGGAGACACAGAGGTTTGACAGACGGGACTGGGAGCAGACGTGAGGCATTTTCTGTGGCAAGAAGCACCCCAGCTCTTGATCTCCCCGGTGGTCCAGACAAGGGTAGAGGAGTGTCGTTGGAGCCATGGCAGACCGAGGAGGACTTCAGAGGAGCATTTGGGCAAAACAAAAAGTTCCATGCTCAAGAGCAGGGGTTCTGTGCGGTAACGCACAGTGCAGTATAGAAGTAATTCTTTCTTTCTGCGGCGAGTCCTCTCTTCAGGGGTCAGGCGAGACCGATCCACTTGCATAGCCTCCTCGGCGGGAGGCACAGGGGTGGATTGCAAAGGATATTGTGAGAGAGGTGCTCCGAGCGGTGTGGCACATGGCAGGGCCTTGCCAGGCAGGAGACCACGGCAGAGTCTAGAATCCCCATCAAATTTGTCCGACAGGGACAAGCGGGGGTTAGGAGCGGCCGGTCGCTGCGGAGGAGTTGCAGGAGCCGGCGGAGGAGATGGTTGTTGCTGTTGCAGCTGCTGTGTCTGTGACTGAAGTTGCTGTATCTGCGGCAGCAGCTGCTGTATCTGTGACTGAAGTTGCTGTGTCACGGTGGTCAAGTATGACAGCTGGTGATTTCGTTGGGTGATCATTAGGGATTGCTGGGCAATCACCGTGGAAATGTCGGCAAGACTTGACAGCGGCACCTCAGCGGAATCCATGGCCGGATCTACTGTCACGATTCGGCAGGCTGGAGGTGGATCCTCTGTGTAAGAGAGGGATTGGCGTGGACCGTGTCGGTGGACCGGTTCTAAGTAGCTACTGGTTTTCACCAGAGCCCGCCGCAAAGCGGGATGGTCTTGCAGCGGCGGTAGCAACCAGGTCGTATCCACCGGCAACGGCTCAACCTCTCTGACTGCTGAGATAGGCATGGTACAAGGGATAAGGCAAGAGCAAGTTCGGACGTAGCAGAAGGTCAGGGCAGGCAGCAAGGATCGTAGTCAGGGGCAACGGCAGGAGGTCTGGAATACAGGCTAGGAACACTCAAGGAAAGGCTTTCTCTGGCACAAGGGCAACAAGATCCGGCGAGGGAGTGCAGGGGAAGTGAGGTATAAGTAGGGAGTGCACAGGTGCAAGCTAATCAAGGAGATTGGGCCAGGCACCATCATTGGTGCACTGGCCCTTTAAATTGCAGAGACCCGGCGCGCGCGCCCTAAGGAGCGGGGCCGCGCGCACAGGGACAACACAGACGGGGAACAAAACAGGTACGGGGACCGAGATGCGCATCGCGAGCGGGCGCGTCCCGCATCGCGAATCGCATCCCGGCTGGGAGCAGGTCTGACCGGAGCGCTGCGAATTAAAGAACGCTGCAAGCGCTTCGGGGAGGAGCGGGGACCCGGAGCGCTCGGCGTAACAATGATGAGACCATATAGTGGCAGAATGACACAGCGTGGAGGTGTTGGCAGCATGAGGAGACCATACAGTGAATGAATGACACAGTGTGGAGGTGTTGGCAGCATGAGGAGACTGTATAGTGGCTGAATGACACAGTGTGGAGGTGTTGGCAGCATGAGGAGACCATATAGGGGCTGAATGACACAGTGTGGAGGTATTTGCAGCATGAGGAGACCATATAGTGGATGAACGGCACAGCGTGGAGGTGTTGGCAGCATGAGGAGACCATATAGTGGCTGAATGACACAGTGTGGAGGTGTTGGCAGCATGAGGAGACCATACAGTGGCTGAATCACACAGCGTGGAGGTGTTGGCAGCATGAGGAGACCATATAGTGGCTGAATGACACAGCGTGGACTTGTTGGCAGCATGAGGAGACCATATAGTGGCTGAATGACACAGTGTGGAGGTGTTGGCAGCATGAGGACACCATATAGTGACTGAATGACACAGCATGGAGGTGTTGGCAGCATGAGGAGACCATATAGTGGATGAATGACACAGCGTGGAGGTGTTGGCAGCATGAGGAGACCATATAGTTTCTGAATGACACAGCGTGGAGGTTTGGCAGCATGAGGAGACCATATAGTGTCTGAATGACACAGCGTGGAGGTGTTGGCAGCATGAGGAGACCATATAGTGACTGAATGACACAGTGTGGAGGTGTTGGCAGCATGAGGACACCATATAGTGACTGAATGACACAGCATGGAGGTGTTGGCAGCATGAGGAGACCATATAGTGGATGAATAACACAGCATGGAGGTGTTGGCAGCATGAGGAGACAATATAGTGGATGAATGACACAGCTTGGAGGTGTTGGCAGCATGAGGACACC
Source organism: Hyla sarda (assembly GCF_029499605.1). Classification (NCBI taxonomy): domain Eukaryota; kingdom Metazoa; phylum Chordata; class Amphibia; order Anura; family Hylidae; genus Hyla; species Hyla sarda. Next base: position 256,285 of record NC_079194.1, read on the forward strand.
ATATAGTGGATGAATGACACAGCGTGGAGGTGTTGGCAGCATGAGGAGACCATATAGTTTCTGAATGACACAGCGTGGAGGTTTGGCAGCATGAGGAGACCATATAGTGTCTGAATGACACAGCGTGGAGGTGTTGGCAGCATGAGGAGACCATATAGTGGCTGAATGACACAGCATGGAGGTGTTGGCAGCATGAGGAGACAATATAGTGGATGAATGACACAGCGTGGAGGTGTTGGCAGCATGAGGAGACAATATAGTGGATGAATGACACAGCATGGAGGTGTTGGCAGCATGAGGACACCATATAGTGGAGGAATGACACAGCATGGAGGTGTTGGCAGCATGAGGACACCATATAGTGGCTGAATGACACAGCGTGGAGGTGTTGGCAGCATGAGGACACCATATAGTGGATGAATGACACAGCATGGAGGTGTTGGCAGCATGAGGAGACCATATAGTGACTGAATGACACAAGTTATCACCAACCATTCCGATTTTATTAAGGTGTATCCATATGAATGGCACACCCTGTATATGTGAATCAATATATAATTTATTTGAAATGTCCATTTTCCTTATAAGCAGAGAGCTTCAAAGTAACGAAAAATACAAAATTTTCACATTTTTCATCAAATTTTGGAATTTTAGAAATATTGCAAGTATCGGCAAAATTTTACTACTAACATAAAGTAAAATATGTCACGAAAAAACGGTCTCTGAATCAGAATGAAAGGTAAAAGCATCCCAGAAGTATTAATATATACAGTGACAGTGATTAGATGTGCAAAAAATGGCCAGGTCCTTGAGGGGAAAATGGGCTGGGTCCTTAAGGGGTTAATCTTAGGGATTGTGAAGCTCTATGGTCTCTTCATGTTGCCGTCAATTCCAGGCTGTGTCATTCTGCCAGATTATGGTCTCCTCATGCTGCCAACACCTCTAGGCTCTGTCATTGTGCCACCATGTGGCTCCTTGTTAAATTGGGTTTTGTTGTAATACAGTATTAGTTGAAAGTAAACACCGGGTCATTAAATTTAGGAATCTAGTTCAATCTTAATTTAAATGTAAAATAAATCAATGAAATATTTTTACGACTGAGGCCCTAACGATGATCCATAACTGATCAAATGAAACATTCACACTTTCATAGTCAGGGGTGCACTGAGAGGCAGGGGCTGGGACAGGTGGTATCTCTCCTCACAGCGCACCACCAGCTCGATGCTCACCAGAATAGGCAATCAAAAAATTAAAATAAATTCAAATTAAATTAAATAAAAATGACATAAAAAATCTGCCACTTCCAGATGCTCTGTGGCATTGATTCTAATAGCGACGTCTCTGATTTGCATGTTATTCTAAATAACAGTATTATTTCACTAACACAGCACACTCCATATGGAGATGATGACACCACCAGATGATAGAGATGATGACACCACCAAATGATGGAGATGATGACACCACCAGATGATAGAGATGATGACACCACCAAATGATGGAGATGATGACACCACCAGATGTTGGAGATGATGACACCACCAGATGATGGAGATGATGGCACCACCAAATGATGGAGATGATGACACCACCAAATGATGGAGATGATGGCACCACCAGATGATGGAGATGATGGCACCACCAGATGATGGAGATGATGGCACCACCAGATGATGGAGATGATGACATCACCAGATGATGGAGATGATGGCACCACCAGATGATGGAGATGATGGCACCACCAGATGATGGAGATGATGGCACCACCAAATTATGGAGATGATGACACCACCAAATGATGGAGATGATGGCACCACCAGATGATGGAGATGATGGCACCACCAGATGATGGAGATGATGGCACCACCAAATGATGGAGATGATGGCACCACCAGATGATGGAGATGATGGCACCACCAGATGATGGAGATGATGACATCACCAGATGATGGAGATGATGGCACCACCAGATGATGGAGATGATGGCACCACCAGATGATGGAGAGGATGACACCACCAGATGATGGAGATGATGACACCACCAGATGATGGAGATGATGACACCACCAGATGATGGAGATGATGGCACCACAAGATGATGGAGATGATGGCACCACCAGATGATGGAGATGATGGCACTACCAGATGATGGAGATGATGGCACCACCAGATGATGGAGATGATGGCACCACCAGATGATGGAGATGATGGCACCACCAGATGATGGAGATGATGGCACCACCAGATGATGGAGATGATGGCACCACCAGATGATGGAGATGATGGCACCACCAGATGATGTAGAGGATGACACCACCAGATGATGGAGAGGATGACACCACCAGATGATGGAGATGATGACACCACCAAATGATGGAGATGATGGCACCACCAGATGATGGAGATGATGGCACCACCAGATGATCACAGTCAACAATGAAGCAGATGATGATGATCAGGAACAAATACAATGACCGATCCTAATTAACCATCGATAATCTTCCCCTAGATCTATTCTCTGAACTTAAACCTTTCACCAGACAAACCAACCTTATTGTCCATAGGGGGGATTACTGCAGCATTAGACTTTACCAAAACTATGTGGGAGGGGGAAGGAGCTCTACGACAATACGAGGGTCTTGGGGAAAAAATACATAAAAATCCTCCATGGCTGGGGGTGGGGGTGGTGGACAAATAGCTGCAGTGCTAATACTTCCTGTACCCACTGGTCTATGCTTATTTCAGGTCCCTCTCACATCTTCATTCAATGACTGACTGATGCCGGACATCTCTGAGGTCTCTGATTGCCCGAATGGGCTGAACATCGCTGAGGTCACTGATTGGCTGATTGGGCTGGAGACATCGCTGAGGTTTTTGATTGGCTGAGCAGGCCAGACATCGCTGAGGTCACTGATTGGCTGAGCTGGCCTAACATCGCTGAGGTCACTGATTTGCTGATAGGGCTGGAGACATCGCTGAGGTTTTTGATTGGCTGAGCGAGCCAGACATCGCTGAGGTCACTGATTGGCTGAGCTGAGCGGCTGGACATCACTGAGGTCACTGATTGGCTAAGTGAGCCGGACATCACTGAGGTCACTGATTGGCTTAGTGGCCAGACATCACTGTGGTCACTGATTGGCTGAGTGGGCCAGACATTGCTGAGGTCACTGATTGGCTGAGCTGAGCGGCCGGACATCACTGAGGTCACTGATTGGCTTAATGGCCGGACATCACTGTGGTCACTGATTGGCTGAGTGGGCTGGACATCGCTGAGGTCACTGATTGGCTGAGCGGGCCGGACATTGCTGAGGTCTCTGATTGGCTGAGCTGGCCAGACATTGTTGAGGTCTCTGATTGGCTGAGCCGGCCGGACATCGCTGAGGTCTCTGATTGGCTGAGCAGGCCGGACATCACTGTGGTCTTTGATTGGCTGAGCAGACCAGAAATCTCTGAGGTCACTGATTGACTGAACGGGCCAGTCATTGCTGAGGTCTCTTATTGGCTGAGTGGGCCGGACATCGCTGAGGTCTTTGATTGGCTGAGGGGGCCGGACATCTCTGAAGTAACTTATTGGCTGAGTGGGCCGGACATTACTGAGGTCACTGATTGGCTAAGTGAGCCGGACATCGCTGAGGTCTCTGATTGGCTGAGCTGGCCAGACATCGTTGCGTTAACTGATTGGCTGAGTGGGCCGGACATCACTTAGGTCTCTGATTGCCTGATCGGGCCGGACATCGCTGAAGTCTCTGATTGGCTGAGCCGGCCGAACATCGCTGTGTTCTCTGATTGGCTGAGTGGGCCAGACATAATTGAGGTCCCTGATTGGCTGAGCGGTCTATACATCGCTGTGGTCTCTGATTGGCTGAATGGGCCAGACATCACTGAGATCACTGATTGGCTGAGCGGGCCGGACATCGTTGAGGTCTCTGATTGGCTGAGTGGGCCAGACATTACTAAGTTCACTGATTGGCTAAGCGAGCCGGACATCGCTGAGGTCACTGATTGGCTGAGCTGGCCGGACATCGCTGAGTTAATTGATTGGCTGAGTGGGACGGACATCGTTGAGGTCACTGATTGGCTGAGCTGAGCGGCTGGACCTCACTGTGGTCACTGATTGGCTGAGCGGGCTTGATATCGCTGAGGTCTCTGATTGGCTGAGCTGGCCGGACATTGCTGAGGTCTCTGATTGGCTGAGCCGGCCGGACATCGCTGAGATCTCTGATTGGCTGAGCCGGCCGGACATCACTGTGGTCTTTGATTGGCTTAGCAGACCAGAAATCTCTGAGGTCACTGATTGACTGAACGGGCCAGTCATTGCTGAGGTCTCTTATTGGCTGAGTGGGCCGGACATCGCTGAGGTCTTTGATTGGCTGAGTGGGCCGGACATCTCTGAGGTAACTGATTGCCTGATCGGGCCGGACATCGCTGAAGTCTCTGATTGGCTGAGCCGGCCGAACATCGCTGTGTTCTCTGATTGGCTGAGTGGGCCGGACATCATTGAGGTCCCTGATTGGCTGAGCGGTCTAGACATCGCTGTGGTCTCTGATTGGCTGAATGGGCCAGACATCACTGAGATCACTGATTGGCTGAGCGGGCCGGACATCGTTGAGGTCTCTGATTGGCTGAGTGCGCCAGACATTACTAAGTTCACTGCTTGGCTAAGCGAGCCGGACATCGCTGAGGTCACTGATTGGCTGAGTGGGACGGACATCGCTGAGATCACTGATTGGCTGAGCTGAGCGGCCGGACATCACTGAGGTCACTGATTGGCTGAGCGGGCTGGACATCGCTGAGGTCACTGATTGGCTGAGCAAGCTGGACATTACTGTGGTCACTGATTGGCTGAGCGGGCTGGACATTGCTGAGATCACTGATTGGCTGAGCGGACTGGATATCGCTGAGGTCTCTGATTGGCTGAGCTGGCCGGACATTGCTGAGGTCTCTGATTGGCTGAGCTGGCCGGACATCGCTGAGATCTCTGATTGGCTGAGCGGGCCGGACATCACTGTGGTCTTTGATTGGCTGAGCAGACCAGAAATCTCTGAGGTCACTGATTGACTGAACGGGCCAGTCATTGCTGAGGTCTCTTATTGGCTGAGTGGGCCGGACATCTCTGAGGTAACTGATTGGCTGAGTGGGCCGGACATTACTGAGGTCACTGATTGGCTAAGTGAGCCGGACATCGCTGAGGTCTCTGATTGGCTGAGCTGGCCAGACATCGCTGCGGTAACTGATTGGCTGAGTGGGCCGGACATCACTTAGGTCTCTGATTGCCTGATCGGCCCGGACATCGCTGAAGTCTCTGATTGGCTGAGCCGGCCGAACATCGCTGTGTTCTCTGATTGGCTGAGTGGGCCGGACATAACTGAGGTCCCTGATTGGCTGAGTGGTTTAGACATCGCTGTGGTCTCTGATTGGCTGAATGGGCCAGACATCACTGAGATCACTGATTGGCTGAGCGGGCCGGACATCGTTGAGGTCTCTGATTGGCTAAGTGGGCCAGACATTACTAAGTTCACTGATTGGCTAAGAGAGCCGGACATCGCTGAGGTCACTGATTGGCTGAGTGGGACGGACATCGCTGAGATCACTGATTGGCTGAGCGGACTGGATATCGCTGAGGTCTCTGATTGGCTGAGCTGGCCGGACATTGCTGAGGTCTCTGATTGGCTGAGCTGGCCGGACATCGCTGAGATCTCTGATTGGCTGAGCGGGCCGGACATCACTGTGGTCTTTGATTGGCTGAGCAGACCAGAAATCTCTGAGGTCACTGATTGACTGAACGGGCCAGTCATTGCTGAGGTCTCTTATTGGCTGAGTGGGCCGGACATCTCTGAGGTAACTGATTGGCTGAGTGGGCCGGACATTACTGAGGTCACTGATTGGCTAAGTGAGCCGGACATCGCTGAGGTCTCTGATTGGCTGAGCTGGCCAGACATCGCTGCGGTAACTGATTGGCTGAGTGGGCCGGACATCACTTAGGTCTCTGATTGCCTGATCGGCCCGGACATCGCTGAAGTCTCTGATTGGCTGAGCCGGCCGAACATCGCTGTGTTCTCTGATTGGCTGAGTGGGCCGGACATAACTGAGGTCCCTGATTGGCTGAGTGGTTTAGACATCGCTGTGGTCTCTGATTGGCTGAATGGGCCAGACATCACTGAGATCACTGATTGGCTGAGCGGGCCGGACATCGTTGAGGTCTCTGATTGGCTAAGTGGGCCAGACATTACTAAGTTCACTGATTGGCTAAGAGAGCCGGACATCGCTGAGGTCACTGATTGGCTGAGCTGGCCGGAAATCGCTGAGGTCATTGATTGGCTGAGTGGGACGGACATCGCTGAGGTCCCTGATTGGCTGAGCTGAACAGCCGGACATCACTGAGGTCACTGATTGGCTGAGCGGGCTGGACATCGCTGAGGTCACTGATTGGCTGAGCGGGCTGGACATCGCTGAAGTCACTGATTGGCTGAGCGGGCTGGACATCGCTGAGGTCACTGATTGGCTTTGCTGAGCGGCTGGACATCACTGTGGTCACTGATTGGCTGAGCGGGCTGGACATTGCTGAGGTCACTGATTGGCTGAGCGGGCTGGACATTGCTGAGGTCACTGATTGGCTGAGCGGACTGGATATCGCTGAGGTCTCTGATTGGTTGAGCTGGCCGGACATTGCTGAGGTCTCTGATTGGCTGAGCTGGCCAGACATTGCTGAGGTCTCTGATTGGCTGAGCTAGCTGGACATCGCTGAGGTCTCTGATTGGCTGAGCGGGCTGGACATCACTGTGGTCTTTGATTGGCTGAACAGTTCGGAATTCTCTGAGGTCACTGATTGACTGAATGGGCCAGTCATTGCTGAGGTCTCTTATTGGCTGAGTGGGATGGACATCGCTGAGGTCTTTGATTGGCTGAGTGGGCCGGACATCTCTGAGGTAACTGATTGGCTGAGTGGGCCGGACATTACTGAGGTCACTGATTGGCTAAGTGAGCCGGATATCGCTGAGGTCTCTGATTGGCTGAGCTGGCCAGACATCGCTGCGGTAACTGATTGGCTGAGTGGGCCGGACATCACTGAGGTCTCTGATTGCCTGATCGGGGTGGACATCGCTGAGGTCTCTGATTGGCTGAGCCGGCCGAACATCGCTGTGGTCTCTGATTGGCTGAGTGGACCGGACATCATTGAGGTCCCTGATTGGCTAAGCGGTCTGGACATCGCTGTGTTCTCTGATTGGCTGAATGGGCCAGACATCACTGAGGTCACTGATTGGCTGAATGGGCCAGACATCACTGAGGTCACTGATTGGCTAAGCGAGCCGGAATTCGCTGAGGTCACTGATTGGCTGAGCTGGCCTAACATCGCTGAGGTAATTGATTGGCTGAGCAAGACGGACATCGCTGAGGTCACTGATTGGCTAAGTTGGTTAGACATCACTGCGGTCTCTGATTGGCTGAGCAGGCTGGACATTGTTGAGGTCTCTGATTGGCTGAGCTGGCCAGACATCGCTGCGATAACTGATTGACTGAGCGGGCCGGGCATCACTGAGGTCACTGATTTGCTGATCGGGCTGGACATTGCTGAGGTCTCTGATTGGCTGATCGGGCCGGACATCGCTGAGGTCTCTGATTGGCTGAGTGGGCCAGACATCACTGAGGTCACTGATTGGCTGATCGGGCTGGACATTGCTGAGGTCTCTGATTGGCTGATCGGGCCGGACATCGCTGAGGTCTCTGATTGGCTGAGTGGGCCGGACATCACTGAGGTCTCTGATTTGCTGATTGGGCTGGACATCACTGAGGTCACTGATTGGCTGAGCTGGCCGAACATCGCTGAGGTCACTGATTGGCTGAGCGGGCTAGTTCTTGTGAGGTCACATCTTCATGGGAACATGTAAAAAGTGAAAACCAGTGGAGAACCAGGAGCACTGCCGCGACAGCTGTGGGGATCGGAGGAGGTGAGTACAACTCCATCTTATTCTTACCCCTCCCCCATCTTATGTTTTTCCTGGACAGCCGCTCTATGTCTGGTCTACGCTCTAATGTCACCCCCCTCCCCGTCCACCTCTTTTTATACATCTGTGAATCTGACATTTGTCGTGTTGTCAGATAAAGCACCATAAAGCAATCCCTTCACTTACCGCACCATCGTGTAAACAGTCGCTGACAGTGCGGCAGCTCAGACATGTTTCCCCTGTGTCGTTATGAAGATATCTGTATATTCATGGAGCCGCCGGTATATTTTATCCGGTGTCATATTTGTGGCCGGTCGGTGCCGCGGCGCAATCATTCCACAACTCGAAGCTTAATGAAAATAAATTTGGGATGAGACGCTTCACTTTCCATTCCCATAATACTTTTTGTTTTGCAGGTCTCCCGGTGGTTGTTATGATTATGTATTATCTGGCAAATAATAACTCTGACAGGATATCATCTTAGATCTGGAAGATTCCGAGCCGGCGTAAATCACCGGAGGAGACCGTGCCGCTGCGCTATCTGTTATTATAATAAATAAGCGTTAAAGCAAATCTCCACCTGATATCATGCAAGAATGCCAGCTGGTCACTAGAGGGCAGTACTGAGCCATTCCTGGGTCCTGACTGTGACCTCAGTGCTCAGATCCCCCCAGGACTTACAGAAGGACTGAACTGTATGACAAGCAGGTAAACAGAAGAAAAACATAGAAAAAGCTCATGTCAATAGTGAACGAGAACAGTAACTCACATGATGATGATGATGATGATGATGATGATGATGACAGGAATAGGACGGTACATGAGGAACAAATATATAAGAATAATTCCAAAGAGTTATTACTAATCATTCCCTGTACAGTAAACCTAACACCAGGCACTACCAGGGCCAGATTAAGGCTGCCTGGAAGACGGAGCACTTCATTATGATGCCCCCCCCAACAGTTCCCCCACATTACGTGCAGTATAGTTCCCCCACATTAGGTGCAGTATAGTTCCCCACATTAGGTGCAGTATAGTTCCCCACATTAGGTGCAATATAAGTCCCCCATATTAATTGTGCAGTACAGTCACCCCACATTAATTGTGCAGTACAGTCACCCCACATTAGGTGGGCAGTTCAGTTCCCCAACATTAGGCGTGCAGTACAGTTTCCCCACATTAGGTGCAGTATAGTTCTCCACATTAGGTGCAGTATAGTTCCCCCATATTAGGTGCAGTATAGTTCTCCACATTAGGTGCAGTATAGTTCTCCACATTAGGTGCAGTATAGTTCCCCCACATTAGGTGCAGTATAGTTCTCCACATTAGGTGCAGTATAGTTCCCCCGTATTAGGTGCAGTATAGTCCCCCACATTAGTTGCAGTATAGTTCCCCCACATTAGTTGCAGTATAGTTCCCCCACATTAGTTGCAGTATAGTTCCCCCATATTAGGTGCAGTATAGTTCCCCCACATTAGGTGCAATATAGTTTCCCCACATTAGGTGAAGTACAGTTCCCCCACATTAGGTGCAGTATAGTTTCCCCACATTAGGTGCAGTATAGTTCCCCACATTAGGTGAAGTATAGTTCCCCACATTAGGTGCAGTATAGTTCTCCACATTAGGTGCAGTATAGTTCCCCCACATTAGGTGCAGTATAGTTCCCCACATTAGGTGCAGTATAGTTTCCCCACATTAGGTGCAGTATAGTTCCCCCACATTAGGTGAAGTACAGTTCCCCCACATTAGGTGCAGTATAGTTCCCCACATTAGGTGAAGCATAGTTTCCCCACATTAGGTGCAGTATAGTTCTCCACATTAGGTGCAGTATAGTTCCCCCACATTAGGTGAAGTATAGTTCCCCCACATTAGGTGCAGTATAGTTTCCCCACATTAGGTGCAGTATAGTTCCCCACATTAGGTGAAGTATAGTTCCCCCACATTAGGTGAAGTATAGTTCCCCCACATTAGGTGCAGGGTAGTTCTTCACATTAGGTGCAGAAAAGATTTTTCGGGACACATGGATATCATGAATGTGAGGGGGGTCACAGGGCCCGGAGCAGGCACTCAAGGAGCGCCAATGATGATCCGGCCCTGGGCACTGCTAATCGTTAATTTCTAATGATAATTTGTTTTCCCTTAGTCCTAACAGTAGCACAGATGGGGTATTCCACCCCCTGCAAACTGGTTAGGTCAGATGGAAGTTTTATTGAACCTAATTAAACAATCAGTGAAAACACACCCACAACACCCTGTATAAGTAAGAGGGTCACCCTCTGTCCCATTGTGTAATAACAAGAAGAACTAAAGGCAAAGAATAGAAAAAAATAACTTAACTAGGGAGGGAAAGTTGTGCTACTGTTAGGACTAAGGGAAAACAAATTATCGTTAGAAATTAACGATTCCCTTACATCCTAACCAGTAGCACAGATGGGGAAATGGCAAGCAGAAACCCTATGAGGGAGGGCTCTCATGCCTGACGGCAGATAATACTGTCCGTCCAAATGAGGAGAAATCGGCCAATCTACTGTCAAGTCTGTAGTGGATGATAAATGTGGAGAGTGAACTCCAAGAACTCCAAGAACTCCAAGAAACTTTCCGCAAAGGAGGTAGATACAGACCTGGTGGAATGAGCTTTTACAAACTCAGGAGGCTCCTTACCTTGGGATACCATGGAAATACGAATGGCATCCTTTACCCATCTACTGATGGAGGGCTTTGAAGCTTTAAGACCTCTCTTGGGTCCTGAAAAGAGAATTAGCAAATTTTCATCCTTCCTAAACTCCAAAGATCTTCTTATATAGATCTGGAGGCATCTCGAGATATCTAGGCAATGAAGAGCCCTATCTTCATTGGAGGATGGAGGAGGAGAAAATACTGGCAGGGATATAACCTGATTAATATTTTGGAATGATGGAACTTTAGGTATAAAGGATGGCATAAATCTGAGTAACACTCGATCTGGCAAAAATTTTGTATATGGTTCAAGTGCCGAGAGCGCTTGAAGTTCCCCAATCCTCTTGGCTGATGTGATTGCCAGTAAAAAAGTTATTTTAATGGTAACAAATTTCATGTCCACCTCCTCCAAGGGCTCAAAGGGGGGAGATGCCAACCCCTTGAGCACCACCGATAAGTCCCATGCTGGGACAGGTTGTATAATTGTAGGTTTTAACCTTGAGGATGCCCTCAAGAATGTTTTGACTAGTGGGTCTTGAGACAATGATTTATTGAGAAAGGCAGAGATGGCTGATACCTGAACTCTGAGGGTGGAAGGAGACAGATTCTTGTCTAATCCCTCCTGGAGAAAGTTGAGGATTGTGGCAACAGCTGGATTCTGTCCAGGTAGTTGTTTCTTGGAGCACCAAGACTGAAAAGTTGTCCAAATTCTTTTATAGGCTCTGTTAGTGGACTCCGCTCTGGAATGCGAGAGGGTATTCAAGACCGCACTAGAAAGCCCTTCTAGATGTGGAAGGGACTGGTCAACCTCCAGGCTGTCAGGTTGAACATTTGAAGATTTGAGCAGCTGTGAGTGTCCCCCGACACTAGTGCTTGCTCTGGGGGAAGCCTCCAGAATTGTCCCCGACTCATTTGCAAGAGTTGGGTAAACCAAGCTCTCTTGGGCCAAAATGGAATTATGGCTATGACAGAGGCTTGGTCCTGCCTGATTTTCATCAATACCCTTGGGATCAAGGAAATTGGAGGGAAGATGTAGGCCAGCCTGAACCTCCATGGGAATGAGAGAGCATCGATTGCTACTGGGTTGTCTTCCCTGTACAGGGAGCAAAATCTCATCACTTTGGTGTTGAACCTCGTTGCCATAAGATCTATTTCCGGCATACCCCACCTGAGTGTTATTTGTTTGAATATCTCTGGATGGAGAGACCATTCTCCAGTTGAAAGTCCTCTGCTCAGGCGGTCGGCGATCACATTGAGAGATCCCCGAATGTGAACTGCCGACAGATGGGTTAGGTTCCTCTCTGCCCAATCCAAGATCAGACCCACCTGTCTGAGGAGGCTTTGTGATCGAGTGCCTCCCTGCTTGTTGATGTACAATACAGCCGTCATGTTGTCGGATTGGATCTTTACTGCTTTCCCTTGAAGAAGAGAAGCAAAGTGGAGGAGTGCTAATCTGATGGCTCGAATCTCGAGGAGATTGGAGGTTAACCCTCTCTCCTGTGGAGACCAAGATCCCCGCACTGACAGATCCAAGAGATGCGCTCCCCAACCTACAAGGGACGCGTCGGTGGTAAGTATGATCCAAGAGGGTTGGATCATTGACTTGCCGTCCTCGAGGTGAGACCACCATCTGAGAGAGGACCGGACTCGATAAGACATGGAGTGGCATTTGTTTAGGCCCGAGGGCCTGAGATTCCATGTGGCGAGCACCTCTGATTGAAGAGGGCGTAGATGCCAAAGAGCCCAAGGAACCGCATCCACGGTAGCGGACATAAGTCCCAACATCCGCATGAGAGTGCGAATGGATACTCTCCGGGGTACAGAGAGAAAAAAGGCCGATTCTTGAACCCGAGATTTCCTCTCGGGAGAGAGGTAAAGTGTCATGGAGATTGAGTCGACTATGAAGCCGAGGAACCTCACTGAGGTCGTTGGGAGGAAATTGGATTTGGCCCAATTGACTATCCACCCTAACTGGTGAAGGAAGGATACTGCTAGTTGCAGATGTTGGGACAGGATCGCAGAAGAAGGAGCTCTGAGGAGCCAATCGTCTAGGTAGGGAACAATGCTGAGCCCCTGGAGCCTTAGAGCGGCAACTACCGCTACCACCACTTTGGTAAATGTGTGTGGGGCCGAAGAAATTCCAAACGGGAGGGCTACAAACTGGAGGTGTTTTACAACTCCCCCTACCTGAACTGCGATCCTTAGATACTTTTTGGATAACGGATGAATAGGAATATGAAGGTAAGCATCCTTTAGATCCAGAGTAGCCAGGTAATCCCCTGGCGAGATGAGGTTGACCACAGATTGAATAGTTTCCATACAAAAGCGTTTGTGCTTTACATACTGATTGAGATATCTCAGATCTATAATCATCCGCCAGTCTCCTGTTACCTTGGGAACTAGGAAGACTGGAGAATAAATTCCTGACCCCCACTCTGCAAGAGGGACTTCCTCTAAGGCATTCTTCTGGATGTATTCCAGAATGTGAGTTTCTAGCGCCCCCTGTTTGATAGGTGAAAGAACTCTTGTCTCCACATAATTGGATGGGGGAATTGATTCGAGGTTTATCGAATAACCATCCGAGATTAATCTCAGGACCCAAGGGTCTTGAATGTGGAGGGACCAGGCGCTTAAAAAATGGTGAAGACGACCACCAACTGGAATCTGGGGGGCAGGATGGGAAACTGGAAAGGTCACCTCGTCAAGGAACCCAGAGCTTCGTAGAAGCCCGCAGTCAGAGCTTTCTGTTGTCTTTGGGGCCACGGGAGCGTTTTCCGCCCCAGCGTTGATTACCCCAGTCTCTCTGAGGCTTAGGCTGGGGGGCTGATCCGCCCCCAGAACGCCGCCCTCGACCACGAAAGGAGGAATAAGGGAGGGACTTGCCTTTCTTGTCAGAAAGTCCCTCCATAATGCGGTCCAACTCAGCTCCGAAAAGAATGCCGGGTTCGTAAGGCATAGCACATAAGGTGTTCTTGAAAGAGTTGTCAACCTTCCAAGGTTTTAACCACAGAGGACGTCGTCCAGCGGAAGCCAGGGCCATAGACTTGGAGGCCAATTTAAGATGTTGGGTGGAAGCATCACACAAAAAATCAACGGCCAGATTGGTCGTCTTGAAGGATGAAAGAATTTCATCCCTAGGAACCCCCTGGTCCAAATCCGACTGGATGTTAGAAAGACGGGTCTTTAAAAAGTTTGCTACCTTTGAGCAAGCTATCGCCACTGATGCAGACGCAGAAGCAGTGGAGTAGGAGCGCCTCATGGCACAGTCAGCCTTCCGATCCATTGGATCCTGCAAGGAAGACCCATCCTCAGCAGGGACCACTGTCCTCTTGGACAGTTTGGCAACTGCCATATCAACCTTAGGGACAGGGCCCCAGGAGGAAAGCTGGGATTCCTGTATAGGAAACATGGTCTTAAATCTTTTGGTTAAGACCGGACCCTTTTCTGTTTTTTTCCATTCCGTTCTAAGCACGGACAGAAGGGTATCATCCGCTTTAAAGACCCTAGGTCCCTTAGAGGCGGAGGTAGAGGCTTCCCCGGGATCAACATCCTTGTCCCCCGACCGGATGGATCTCAGAAGACGCTGGGTCTTTTCCAGCGGAAAGAAATAGGAGGCAGCAACCTCCTCATCCGAAGAGGAGGACTTGGAATCGTCTCCATTCTGGGAGGTGAAGAAGGTCTGGCGCGTTTCTGAGAGACAACGCGTTTCAGCTCCTCAATAGAGGCTTGCATGGCCGACATGTTAGAGGAGACCCACACATACATATCTTGGACTGTAGGCTCAGTCTGGTGGGAAGGTAGAGACTTAGCCCTACAAGGAGGGCACCTGGAAAATTCATAATTATCCTCAAGGGGAATATTGCAGTCATGGCAAGAGAGGTGCTTGCGCTTGGCGGATCTTTTTGCCAAGCCTTCACGATCCCCTGAGCCCTCGGTCGACATATCTAGATAAATATGAGAGGAGGATTAGATAATGTAGCGGCAAGAAAAAATTGCGGCTAGCTAAAATATAATTTAAAATACCCAAAGTTCTCAGCAAGAGACCAGGTAAGTGATAGAGATAGGGAAACAGTAGTATCCGCAAGGATGCACTACTAAACTCAAAAAGACAGGACTGTGGAAGTACCAACAGCTCTGCGCTCTAGGAGGCTGAATGACAGCCTAGGGGGAGTTTAAATATCCCCCTGGCTGGCGCCAAAAACAAGACTCCGCCCACAAGGCGGAGTTACAGGAGAGATAAAGAAATCTTGCTTAAAAAACAAGAAAAAAAAGGAACCCTAAGTTAGAGGGTTATAGAAAGAGGCTCCCCGCTCGGTTTCGCCGTATTATTTAGCAAAACGGCACAAAAAAAACTAGCCGGGAAGCAAAGAGAGAAACAGGAAGTGATGTCAGACGCCGCTGACACACTTCCGGCCGGGGCCGCGGTTGGAGTCGCGGCTCCGAGGTACAGAAGCAGATGGGCGCAAACCATGCCCAAATTTGCAAGTAAGAAAGAACCCTACTCATATAACAGGAGTAAGGGGGTCACCATCTGTCCCACTGTCCGGGAGGACAGAAAATAACACAATGGGACAGAGGGTGACCCTCTTACTTATACAGGGTGTTGTGGGTGTGTTTTCACTGATTGTTTAATTAGGTTCAATAAAACTTCCATCTGTCCTAACCAGTTTGCGGGGGGTGGAATACCCCATCTGTGCTACTGGTTAGGACGTAAGGGAAGCCTTACTTCCCCTATAATATTACTATACTAAATCATAACAAATAACAAGCTGTCACTAGGGACCAGACACAAGACTGAGAGTGAAAATCCAGGAACTAAACAACACTGTAAACTGCGAGTTACAGCAGGAACGTCAAAATACAAATACAAAGTGGATACAGGGTGCAAGACATAGAAAACACACAGTTCACAAAAAATTTATAAATGGAAAGAACAAACTATAATGCGCACCACACTGCACAAACCAGGAATCTGTAAAGAAAGGCAATGAACCAGAATCTCCATTCTAAAGGAATCCAGAGCTAAATAATATGGACATACTGATGCAAAGCGACTGCCCTAACAAACACATCTGGGGTGGCCCAGTACAGGAGTTGTTACCCTGCACCCATGCTGTCCTGTCAGGCAGACTCCCTGCAGTGCCCCCTGTGTCCCCTTACACCTGTTCCCTTCATGTTCAGATGATTTGAAATGTATTATGCTGTGAAGCGTGTAAAGAAGTGTTATAACTACAAGAAATGTGATCACCAGTTGTCATGTGAGTTATATGTAATTGTTACCCAGGAGGCATCAGTGACCAGGTGACTTAGGGATGACCAATGGGATCCCACCAGAGTCTCCCCCATAAAAGACCTGGGAGGAGTCTCTTCTCGCTCTCTTTCTGCTAAGCTGAGGTCCAGTGCAGTTGAGTCTAGGAGTGTTTCTGGAGTCATAGGAGCCTCAAGTCAAGTCTGCAGCCACAAGCTACAAGGAAGCTAAAGTCACAGCATTGTCAGTCACAAGTCAGTCAAGTCAAAGTCATCTGTCAAGTTGGCGTGGCCTGCACTAAATTGTCCCATTCTACTACAAGTCCAGCAAGCCCTTAAGGTCTCTGAAGTCCCTGGTCAACTCCGTGGGCCTGGCTACACTGTATAGACTGTACCATCTGTCACTCAGTAAAGCTACCGTTGTCTGTAACTTGGCGTCGGAGTCATTATTGCCCCCGTGCCTAGCCCAGGATCCAGCGGTATACCTTCAGGTGGTATTGAGGATAAACCACGCCCTGGCAGTCACGAATACAAGAAGTTAATGCCATCTGCCCATAGGGTAATTCCTAGAGATGAGCAAATCAAAGCTGCTGAACCCGAATTCATTACGAATTTCAGGAAATATTCGATTTGCAAGGAATGCAAATATCGCCGCAATTCTATCGCATTAATCGCTTCATTAAGCTCCATTTTACAGCGTTCCAGGCTCCAGGGCATGTAAAATGGTGTATCCACATGTCAGTACATGGGGCCGGGGATGCTGGGAAGGCAAGGCAGGAAAGGAAGTAGGTGGGATGACCCTGAATCACATGCAGGATGCAGCCTATCAGCAGCCAGTCACCCCTATGTCACAGCCCTATATAATTGGCAGCCATATTGTGGCTCGTCATATCATTCATTACACTGCAGAGAGAGGGGACGGACAGCCTGTGTGTGTTACAGCAGAGAAAAGCTTATTCCAGCAGCGTTTAACATCCTCCTAGTCACATCAGCATTCTCGTGGACGGAGAGCAGGGTTTTTTTTTCACTGAAAAGGATTTTCACTGCAGCATTAACCTCCCAGTCACTTTCTTCAGCATTGTATTACAGAGAGGGGCAGAGAGCTGTGTGTTGTCTCATACATTTCAACAAGCTGCCTCAACTTCATAAACCTTAGCAGAGGAGGCAGGAAGAATTGTTCAGCACAATTCTGTGTCTTTGTTCCACAGAAAATCATCTGCTGGTTATACTAGTCTGTAGATGGTTGTTACAGTGATGCTCCGGCCGGACTCTCCGGCCGTGAGTGCTTCCTGTCCCCACTGCCGGCGGGGCTGAGATTCGCATTGCGGGACACGCCCACATGCCCTCACCTTCTTGTGTCTCTGCTTCCTGGTGTCCCCGCTGCTCCGGCATGCGTGCCTTCGCCCCCTAGACCGTGCGTGCGACCTCTGTTTCTTAAAGGGCCAGTACCAATTAATTAAAGTGTCTGCTCCTGTCCTTGTCCATAAGTATCTGCTCCTCCCTATTCCCTGTGCCGAATCTTTGGTAGTCTATGCCATTGTAAAGTCCTGTGCTCCTGTTATTGTGTATCCATTCCTAGCTACTTTATACCTGTGTTTCCTGTCTGACTTTCTGCCATCTTGCCACATTCTGCCAGTCACCTTCTGTGCCACGTCACCCCCAGCTACTTGTGTGGAAGAGTCGTGCCAGGGGTAGCGACCTGGGTGCCGTCTGCCACAGCAAGACCATCCCACTTTGCGGCGGGCTCAGGTGAAAACCAGTGGCACCTTAGACTGCGCTCCCTGGCATGGCTCAAGTCTACTTCCACACAGGCCCAGATGATCCACCAACTGCTGTCCACCTGCCGTGATTCCTAACAACAGTATAATTCCCATAATTTTGTGTTTAGTACACAGCACTGTTTTGGCTGCAGCACTGTTGTGTACTGCTGGTGTTTTACAAAAATATGTTTTTTTAAGGGTACTGTAGCGCATTTTTCTGCCCTCATCAGTGCATACTGCATAAGTACATCCAAGTAGTATACCATTTTATACCTGTTAATCTGTCATGGGCCTACATACTGTGAAAGTCTTGGCAAAAGTAATCACTGGCTGGTGTTGTAATCAGATACTTTTTTAAGTGTACTGTAGAGAATTTTTCAGCCCTCATAAGTGCATACCACATACCGACATCTAAGTAGTGTACCATTTTGTACCTGTTAAACTGTCAAGGGCCTACATACTGTGAAAGGACAGACAAAAGTAATCACCGGCTGGTGTTTTACAAAAACGTGAGCATTTATATGACACGGGTGAAGTTTTAAGGAATACAAAGGGTGTTTTATGTAAGTCTTCGAGAAGCAAGTGCTCCTCCCTCCCGAACTCACTATTCAGGAGGTGAGGAACACACATGTGGTGTGGTGATCAAGAACGCGCATGCGTTCGAAACGCGTCCATAGGAGAGGTTTGCTGACCAGGTGAAGGTGGATGGTGTGTGCTCTGTATTTTAAGAAAGTTCAATAAAGGATCTACATTTTAAAGGCACTGCTGGACTACCCTTTCTTCACTTACCCACAAGTATCAAGCCAGGCCGGGCTCAAGTCCTTGCAAACCGTGGAGGAGGTGAGCTGAGAGAACTTTTTTTTCTTTGTTTTACAAAAATACAGAGTGCATACCGCATACCTACATCTAAGTAGTGTACTATTTTGTACTTGTTAATCTGTCAAGGGCCTACATACTGTGAAAGGACAGCCAATAGCACTCACCGGCTGCTGTTCTAGACAAATACTGTTGCAAGCGAAGTGAAGCATATTGTACTCCCCTCATATATGCAATAAGTATGTCAGGCAGAGAAGTGCCAGGACATGAACAGAGGAGTGGCAGAGGCCTAAATTCATCAGGCGCAGGCAGAAGTCGCAGCAGAGTAGGGGTGTGTGGCAGCCGGATCCGCAGCGAGAGGTCTGAGCTCCCGCTGTCAGCTAGCAGTCGTGTCGTGACCAGCAGCCATGATTGATCGGTTCACTCGGTCATCCACTTCATCCCAAGTAAGGTTCACTCGGTCATCCACTTATTCCCCAGTGACATCCGACACCCCCCGTCAACAGTCGGTGGGTTCCTCAGACTCAACCCTCAGTTGGCATGGCCCTTATGCTGCTGCTGCTGCAACCTCCAGGCTCTGTCATTGTGCTGCTCTATGGTCTCCTCATGCTGATGCTACCGCCTTCACGCTCTGTCATTGTGCCACCACATGGTACCTCATGCTGATGCTACCACCTCCAGGCACTGTCATTGTGCCGCCATATGGTCTCCTCATGCTGATGCTGCCACCTCCAGGCTCTCTAATTGTGCTGCTCTATGGCCTCTTCATGCTTATGCTACCACCTCCAGGCTCTCTCATTGTGCTGCCATGGATACTGCAAAACATAATTAAGGTGCTGGTCCCAAGTTTCAAATTCATTGCATTAGGGTCACTTTCAGGACTCCTGATGCCACCTCCAGGCTGTGCCATTCAGCCACTATATGGTATTCTCATTCTTCAGCCACCTCCAGGCTGTGCGATTCAGACACTATAAGGTCTCCTTATGCTTCAGCCACCTCCAGACTGTGCCATTCAGACACTATATGGTCTCCCTCTGCTGCCACACATTCCAGGCAGTTATTCAGCCACTATATGGTCTCCTCATACTGGTGCCACCTCAAGGCTCTGTCATTGTGCTGCCATGTGACATGGGACTCCTTGTTAAATATGGTCCTTTGTACCAACACGCCGGGTGCCCAGGACACTAAAACTTGGAAGTTAAAAGTTCAATTTCAAAATCCTCAATTTCGATTTAAAAATCTTAAATTTCAATAAAAAATTCTTAAATTTCAATGGTCTTCTCATGCTTTTGCCAACTCCAGGCTGTGCCATTCAGACACTATATGGTCTCCTCATGCTTCAGCCACCTCCAGGCTGTGTCATTCAGCCACTATCTCCATATATTGACTGTGTATTGTAGGAAACATGTGGCTATCCTTGAGTAACTCTCCCAGCATTATTGCCATGTTGATACCAGACCAGTAATAAAAGGAATGTTGCCAAGGACTTGCAGAAACAGGGAACTGTGGATTCTGACCACTGGCTGTTGGAATTGCCTGACTATCCCCGGTGGTAGATTTACCATTTCGAAGTTCCCTAGTTCCAGTAGGCTTTAAGTCGTTCATTCTTTATTGTGGTTCTTCAGTTGCAAAATTAAGTTGTATCATGTTTTACTGTTCCTCCGATGAGCTAATGTCACTGTAACACACAATACTCATATTGTCATCTAATGAAGGATCCTTTTCTTCAGAGAACGTATCTATCATTTTATTATTTTTAATGTCAGGTGGTATTCTGACAATTTCTGATTATAAAGGAATTTTGGAATCTGGGACACAGGTAAAAATAAGTATTTTTAAGCGTACTGTAGCACATTGTTCTGCCCTCATTAGTGCATACCACATACGTACATCTAAGTAGTGTACTATTTTGTACCTGTTAATCTGTCAAGGGTCTATATACTGTGAAAGGACAGCCAATAGAATACACCTGCTGCTGTTATAGACAAATACTGTTTTAAGCGAAGTGAAGCGTATTGTACTCCCTTCATATACGCAATAAGTATGTCAGGCAGAGAAATGAAATTTCAATTACAAAATCCATAATTTCAATTTAAAAATCTTAAATGTAAAAATCATACATTTCAATGGTCTCGTCATTCTGCTTCCAACTCCATTCAGACACTATATGGGCTCCTTATGCTTTCCCCACCTCCAGGCTGTGTCATTCAGCCAATATATTGTTTTCTGATGCTGCTGGGACTGTCTTGGATATTACCTACAATTTTTTTATGGTAGCACTACAAACATACATACTCAGTAGATTCAACATTGACCTTTTAATGTTAGGGGTTTTGAACCCCTCTTATGTATGCATCCTGCTGCCTGATCCAGGTTGTGTGTTTCAGGAACTACTTGGCTTACTGATGCTGCTGGGCCTGTGCCTACATTTTTTTATGTTAGCACTAGCTAACATACATCTTCTATACAGATATCAGTATTCACATTTTTATTTTAGGGGTTATTAGGCCCTCTTGTGTACTTCTGCTGCTGCCTGATCCAGGCTGTGTGTTTCAGCAACTATATGGTTTAGTGATGCTGCTGGGTCTGTGCCAAAAATGTTTTGATGGTAGCACTAGCTAACATACATCTTCTATACAGACTTCAACATTAACATTTTAATGTTAGGGTTTGTGAAGCCCTCTTGAAAACTCATGCTGATGCCTGCTCCAGGCTGTGTGTTTCAGGAACTTCTGTGCTTAATGATGCTGTTGGGCTTGGGCCTTAAATTCTTTTATGATAGCACAAGGTAACATACCTGTTCAATAGAGATCTCAACATTGATCTTTCAATCTTAGGGGTTATAAAAACCCTCTTGAGTACTGCTGCTGCCTGCTCCTGACTGTGTCTTTCAGAAACTACTTGGCTTACGTATGCTGCTGGGATTGGTCCTTAAATTTTTGGATGTTAGCACTAGCTTACATAAATGATTAATTGAGATTTCAACATTGATCTTTCAATATAAGGGGTTGTGGAACCCTCTTGTGTACTGCTGCTGCCTGCTCCTGACTGTGTTTTTTAGGAACTACTTGGCTTAGTGATGCTGCTGGGCTTGGGCCACACATTTTGGGATGTTCGCACTAGCTTACATACATGCTTAATTGAGATTAAGCTGACTGCTCCTGTCTGTGTCATTCAGCAACTACATGGTTTAATGATGCTGCTGGGCCTAGGACATTACCTATATATGTATATAGTAGCACTGGGTACCATACATCTTCAATTGAAATTTCAAAATTCATCTTTTATTATTAGAGATTGTGAGGTCCTATTGTCTCCTCATCTGCCGCCAACTCCAGGCTGTGCCATTCAGACACTATATGGTCTCCTCATGCTTCAGCCAACTCCAGGCTGTGCCATTCAGCCATTATATGGTCTCTATCTACTGATGCCACCTCCAGGCTCTGTCATTGTGCTGCCATGTGACATGTGACTCCTTGTTAGATTTAGTCCTTTGTACCCACACACCGAGGCCCGGGACACTAAAACTTGGGAGGTAAAAGTTCAATTTTAAAATCATTAATTTAAATTTCAAAATCTTAAATTTAAATTTCAAAATCATACATTTCAATGGTCTCCTCATGCTTCTGCCAACTCCAGGCTGTGTCATTCAGTCAATATATGGTTTACCGATGCTGCTGGGCCTGGGTCTGGGCCTAAACATTTTATGGTAGCACCAGCTACCCTAAATCTTTAGTTTAAATTTCAATCTTCGTCTGTTTTTTCTTTGGGATTGTGAAGCCCTGGTGTCTACTCTTGCTGCTGCCCACTCCAGGCTGTGCCATTCAGACATTATACGGTTTACTGATGCTGCTGGGCTTGGGTATAAAATTTTTGTTATGGTAGATCAAGCTACCCAAAATCTTCAGTTTCAATTTCAAACTTCGTCTTTTTTTTCTTAGGGATTGTGAAGCCCTGTGGTCTCCTCATGCTTCAGCCAACTCCAGGCTGTGTCATTCAGGTAATATATATGGTTTATTATATATGGTTTACTGGTGCTGCTGGGCCTGGGTCTGGGAATAAAAATTTTGTTATGGTAGCACTAGCTACCCAAAATTTTCGATTTTAATTTCAGAATTAATTTTATAATTTTAGGGACTGTGTAGGCCTAGTGTCTACTCATGCTGCTGCCAACTCCGGGCTGTGCCATTCAGACACTATATGGTCTCCTCATGCTGCCAACACCTCCAAGCTGTCTCATTCAGCCACTATATGGTCTCCTCATGCTGCCAACACCTTCACGCTGTGTCATTCAGCAACTATATGGTCTCCTCATGCTACTGCCAACTCCAGGTTGTGTCATTCAGACACTATATAGTCTCCTCCTGCTGCCAACACCTTCACGCTGTGTTATTCAGCCACTATATGTTCTCCTCATGCTGCCAACACCTCCACGCTGTGTCATTCAGCCACTATATGGTCTCCTCATGCTGCCAACATGTCCACACTGTGTCATTCAGCCACTATATGGTGTCCTCATGCTGCCAAACCTCCACACTGTGTCATTCAGCCACTATATGGTGTCCTCATGCTGCCAAACCTCCACGCTGTGTCATTCAGCCACTATATGGTGTCCTCATGCTGCCAACACCTCCACGCTGTGTCATTCAGCCACTATATGTTCTCCTCATGCTGCCAACACCACCACGCTGTGTCATTCAGCCACTATATGGTCTCCTCATGCTGCCAACATGTCCACACTGTGTCATTCAGCCACTATATGGTCTCCTCATGCTGCCAAAACCTCCACGCTGTGTCATTCAGCCACTATATGGTCTCCTCATGCTGCCAACTCCTCCACGCTGTGTCATTCAGCCACTGTATATTCTCCTCATGCTGCCAACACCTCCACGCTGTGTCATTCAGACACTATATGGTCTCCTCATGCTGCCAACCCCTCCACACTGTGTCATTCAGCCACTATATGGTCTCCTCATGCTGCCAACCCCTCCACACTGTCTCATTCAGCCACTTTATGGTGTCCTCATGCTGCTAACCCCTCCACGCTGTGTCATTTAGCCATTACATGGTGTCCTCATGCTGCCAACACCTCCAGGTTGTGTCATTCAGCCACTATATGGTCTCCTCATGCTGCCAACATGTCCACACTGTGTCATTCAGCCACAATATGGTCTCCTCATGCTGCCAACACCTCCACGCTGTGTCATTCAGCCACTATATGGTCTCCTCATGCTGCCAACACCTCCACGCTGTGTCATTCAGCCACTATATGGTCTCTTCATGCTGCCAACTCCTCCACGCTGTGTCATTCAGCCACTATATAGTCTCCTCATGCTGCCAACACCTCCACGCTGTGTCATTCAGCCACTATATGGTCTCCTCATGCTGCCAAGACCTCCACGCTGTGTCATTCAGCCACTATATGGTCTCCTCATGCTGCCAACACCTCCATGCTGTGTCATTCAGTCACTATATGGTATCCTCATGCTGCCAACACCTCCACGCTGTGTCATTCAGACACTATATGGTAACCTCATGCTGCCAAACCTCCACGCAGTGTCATTCAGCCACTATATGGTGTCCTCATGCTGCCAACACCTCCATGCTGTGTCATTCAGACACTATATGGTATCCTCATGCTGCCAAACCTCCACGCAGTGTCATTCAGGCACTATATGGTCTCCTCATGCTGCCAACATGTCCACACTGTGTCATTCAGCCACTATATGGTGTCCTCATGCTGCCAAACCTCCACACTGTGTCATTCAGCCACTATATGGTGTCCTCATGCTGCCAAACCTCCACGCTGTGTCATTCAGCCACTATATGGTGTCCTCATGCTGCCAACACCTCCACGCTGTGTCATTCAGCCACTATATGTTCTCCTCATGCTGCCAACACCACCACGCTGTGTCATTCAGCCACTATATGGTCTCCTCATGCTGCCAACATGTCCACACTGTGTCATTCAGCCACTATATGGTCTCCTCATGCTGCCAAAACCTCCACGCTGTGTCATTCAGCCACTATATGGTCTCCTCATGCTGCCAACTCCTCCACGCTGTGTCATTCAGCCACTGTATATTCTCCTCATGCTGCCAACACCTCCACGCTGTGTCATTCAGACACTATATGGTATCCTCATGCTGCCAACTCCTCCACACTGTCTCATTCAGCCACTATATGGTGTCCTCATGCTGCTAACCCCTCCACGCTGTGTCATTCAGCCATTACATGGTGTCCTCATGCTGCCAACACCTCCAGGTTGTGTCATTCAGCCACTATATGGTCTCCTCATGCTGCCAACATGTCCACGCTGTGTCATTCAGCCACTGTATGGTCTCCTCATGCTGCCAACACCTCCACGATATGTCACTCAGTCACTATATGGTCTCCTCATGCTGCCAACATGTCCACACTGTGTCATTCAGCCACTATATGGTCTCCTCATGCTGCCAAACCTCCACGCTATGTCACTCAGCCACTATATGGTCTCCTCATGCTGCCAACATGTCCACTCTGTGTCATTCAGCCACTATATGGTGTCCTCATGCTGCCAACACCTCCACGCTGTGTCATTCAGCCACTATATGGTCACCTCATGCTGCCAACTCCTCCACGCTGTGTCATTCAGCCACTGTATAGTCTCCTCATGCTGCCAACACCTCCACGCTGTGTCATTCCTCCACTATATGGTCTCCTCATGCTGCCAACACCTCCATTCTATGTCATTCAGCCACTATATGGTCTCCTCATGCTGCCAACACCTCCACGCTGTGTCATTCATCCATTATATGGTCTCCTCGTGCTGCCAAA
Source organism: Hyla sarda (assembly GCF_029499605.1). Classification (NCBI taxonomy): domain Eukaryota; kingdom Metazoa; phylum Chordata; class Amphibia; order Anura; family Hylidae; genus Hyla; species Hyla sarda. Next base: position 281,543 of record NC_079194.1, read on the forward strand.
CCTCCACGCTATGTCACTCAGTCACTATATGGTCTCCTCATGCTGCCAACACATCCATGCTGTGTCATTCAGCCACTATATGGTCTCCTCATGCTGCCAACTCCTCCACGCTGTGTCATTCAGCCACTATATAGTCTCCTCATGCTGCCAACACCTCCACGTTGTGTCATTCAGCCACTATATGGTCTCCTCATGCTGCCAAGACCTCCACGCTGTGTCATTCAGCCACTATATGGTCTCCTCATGCTGCCAAGACCTCCACGCTGTGTCATTCAGCCACTATATGGTCTCCTCATGCTGCCAACACATCCATGCTGTGTCATTCAGTCACTATATGGTATCCTCATGCTGCCAACACCTCCACGCTGTGTCATTCAGACACTATATGGTAACCTCATGCTGCCAAACCTCCAAGCAGTTTCATTCAGCCACTATATGGTGTCCTCATGCTGCCAACACCTCCACGCTGTGTCATTCAGACACTATATGGTATCCTCATGCTGCCAAACCTCCACGCAGTGTCATTCAGCCACTATATGGTCTCCTCATGCTGCCAACACCTCCACGCTGTGTCATTCAGCCACTATATGGTCTCCTCATGCTGCCAACATGTCCACGCTGTGTCATTCAGCCACTGTATGGTCTCCTCATGCTGCCAACACCTCCACGCTATGTCACTCAGTCACTATATGGTCTCCTCATGCTGCCAACATGTCCACACTGTGTCATCCAGCCACCATATGGTGTCCTCATGCTGCCAACACCTCCACGCTGTGTCATTCAGCCACTATATGGTCTCCTCATGCTGCCAACATGTTTACACTGTGTCATTCAGCCACTATATGGTCTCCTCATGCTGCCAACACCTCCACGCTGTGTCATTCAGCCACTATATGGTCACCTCATGCTGCCAACTCCTCCACGCTGTGTCATTCAGCCACTGTATAGTCTCCTCATGCTGCCAACACCTCCACGCTGTGTCATTCAGCCACTATATGGTCTCCTCATGCTGCCAACACCTCCACGCTGTCATTCATCCACTATATGGTCTCCTCATGCTGCCAACACCTCCATTCTGTGTCATTCAGCCACTATATGGTCTCCTCATGCTGCCAACACCTCCACGCTGTGTCATTCATCCATTATATGGTCTCCTCGTGCTGCCAAACCTCCACGCTATGTCACTCAGTCACTATATGGTCTCCTCATGCTGCCAACACCTCCATGCTGTGTCATTCAGCCACTATATGGTGTCCTCATGCTGCCAACATCTCCACGCTGTGTCATTCAGCCACTATATGGTCTCCTCATGCTGCCAACACGTCCACGCTGTGTCATTCAGCCACTATATGGTCTCCTCATGCTGCCAACACCTCCACGCTGTATCATTCAGACACTATATGGTATCCTCATGCTGCCAACACCTCCACGCTGTCTCATTCATCCACTATATGGTCTCCTCATGCTGCCAACACCTCCACGCTGTGTCATTCAGCCACTATAAGGTCTCCTTGTGCTACCAACACCTCCATTCTGTGTCATTCACCCACTATTTGGTCTCCTCATGATGCCAACACCTCCACGCTGTGTCATTCATCCACTATATGGTCTCCTCATGCTGCCAACACCTGCACGCTGTGTCATTCAGTCACTATATGGTCTCCTCATGCTGCCAACACCTCCACGCTATGTCATTCAGTCACTATATGGTCTCCTGACACTGATGCCACCACCAGGCTCTATCATTGTGCTGCTGTGCGGCAGTGATTCTAAAAGTGATGCCGGTAATCTGCATGTTATTCTGAATAACAGTATTATTTCACTACCCCAGCACACACTATATATGCGTATTAGAACACAGCAAAGTGTTCTACACCCCTATTGAGGCTCTCCGTAGGCCAGAAATAGTTGTTTTTAATATAGATTTGCCACAAATAAATTTGGATCGAAACAAATGTTTTTCGAAAAATTTGGCGAATCGGCCGAATCGAATTTTTCAAAAGTTCGCTCATCTCTAGTAAATCCATCTGCCCTGCATCTCGCACCCCATACCACAACTTTTGGCATCATGAACAGGATACGGGTGTGCGCCTTATGTGACAAGAAAGTGTACAGGACTTTACCAGTGGAATGTGTTTTACCCGAGGTGCTTGTGAATTAGAGGGGGAGGGGAAGAAAAGTTTATTGCCTGCTATTTGGAACAGTGCTGAAGTAGTGAATACCATGTGCAAAATTTGCGCCGTAGCAATGTTGTGTGCCAAAATGTCTGCCACCATACCTAAAAGGGTTAATCTGTTGGAGGAAAGGCATGCAAAAGGATCCCACCAAAGCCAGCGCAAGTCGCAGTTCCCACTACTAAGTGGAACTTGAAAGGTCCACCCCTTGTTTGCAGGGGGGGGCGTAAGAAGAGAACGCACCGCTGAGTCACTACCGGTCCCAGGCCCTGCTGATAACGATTTTCCGGCCTGTGGCCAGTTTGTTGGAGACCGGAATAAGAAGTGGAGTTGAGCCGGACCTCTTCAGTGTTTCGGAAGTTCCTGGTGAGAGCAAGAAGATAGTGGATGTGCAGCAGAGCACGCGGGCTGAGAGTCCCACTATGGCTCCGGAGGCCTGGAAAGTTGCCGTGGCGCACATGTTTCAATAGTTTGCTGACCATCTCCAGAAGATCTCCATCGGGGCCGAAGAGGCCTACTACAAAGTCCCGCTGCCCGAGGACGACTGAGACTGGCCAGCAACCCCAGCGGAAGGTATGCCAAGATCTTCAAGAGGGCCGTCAACGATGAGGCTGTCCCCTCACCACTGGACCTTGGGGACCTGGGCCGAAATCCACACTAAGGAGTCAGAAGTGAGTTTCCCAGCTGAGGCCGCTTTCTTTACCCCTCCTTCTACCCCTAGCCCAGAGCAAACCCCCCAGGTCCAGAAGTCTTCTGTATGTCCCTAGGTCACCATCATTACCTAATGTATAAAGTTGTCAGTATCATCTAAGTCTAATTTAGTCAGTCTACATAGTGTATTATATAAGCTAATCAAATGCTTAGTTAGGACTGTATCTAACATGTACACTTCCAGTCTATATTGTGAAATGTTTATATGTCTAACATTTTTCCCTGCAGCGTTTAAGGGAGTTTAAGAGAGTTCCCCTGCAACTTAAAGGGGGTGATAGCTGTCACGTCCCCTCCCATAGGCTTGCATTGAGGGGCGGAGCGTGATGTCACACGGGGGTGGAGGGGTGATGTCACACGCCGTCGGCACTGTGGTCGCCGGTAATCAAACCCGGAGCGAACACCCTCCAGGGACTGATTATAAACAGGGTGCCACGTGCAAGATCACTTGGGTCCCCAGCGGCAGGACTCCAGCGATCAGGCATCTTATCTCCTATCCTTTGGATAGGGCATAAGATGTCTAAGCACCGGAGAACCCCTTTAAGTAAAGTTCGTAGAGAGACAGAAATGCTGTATATAAAGGTAACAGTGGTGTGTTGCATGAAAACATGTATAGAGTTCTGGGGAGAAGTGGTTAGTGCCGAAGGGCCCTAGGAGCTAAGGCATATGTAGAGAGCCTCAGGCAGCCTGATCCGACTCGAGTATATAAAAGGTGTTGTAAATACAGTTACAAGGTTTATAAATTCCCACATGATTATGACTGTATTTCAAAGGAACATGTAAGGACAGTTTCACAAAAATGCTACATGGACTCGTCTCAGTTCTTTTTATTCAGACCTGTGAAGGACATTCCATAATAATGCCACAGTAACTGTCAGTCTAGGCCCTAGTAGCCACTTTTAGTCATCCGCCCTCCAGGACTGGGCGCCAAGGACGGCTGTGCTTAAGAGGGGTTTGTGGTGGCCCAGTACGGGAGTTGTTACCCCGTACCCTTGCTGCCCTGTAAGTCAGCCTCCCTGCAGTGTCTCCTGGGCCCCCTTACACCCGTCCCCTCATGTACATATGTTTTGCCATTTATTATGCTGTAAAGCGTGTAAAGAAGAGTTTCAACTTTAAGAAATGTTCCCATGTGATCTTCAGTTGTCATGTGAGTTATATGTGATTGTTACCCAGAAGGTATCAGTGACCAGGTGACTTAAGAGTGACCAATGGGATCCCACCAGAGTCTCCCCCACAAAAGCCCTGGGAGGAATCTCTTCTCGCTCTCTTTCTGCTAAGCTGAGGTTTAGTGCAGTTGAGTCTAGGAGTTTGTCTGGAGTCATAGGAGCCTCAAGTCAAGTCTGCAGCCACAAGCTACAAGGAAGCTAAAGTCACAGCATTGTCAGTCACAAGTCAGTCAAGTCAAAGTCATCTGTCAAGTTGGCGTGGCCTGCACTAAATCGTCCCATTCTACATCAAATCTCAGCAAGCCATTAAAGTGTACCTGTCATAGTGCAAAAAAAAAAGAAAAAAAGTGATATGTTACTCAGGACCCAATCCTGATCATGTGCATATCATTTTTATGTGTCTCGGACCTATATATCCAGAGATATAAGCATTTATCTGCTGGTGAGTTACTTTTTCATTGTACAGGCTGGAGGGGCGTGTCAGTCTGTCTCCCTCACAGGAGCAAGCCTGGGCAGTCAGCCAATCAGTACACTCTACTCTGTAACCCTTTCCTCTCTGGTTTTATACTATGTCATGTTACACAGAGGAAGATACTTGGAGCTTGCCTGCAGTAATCAGAAGACATTATGGTGAATTCATAACAGGATAAAATGTATAAATATAAGAATAGATCTTTATAAAATTAGTGCAAGGATTTTTAGAAAAAAGTACAGTATTTTTATGAATACATGTTCTATCTGTTTTATCTTCTCCTAGTAAAGCTGGATGCTAATCAGCATAACTGTCACTATGTGTGTCATTCATCTTTCACAGACTCCTGCTACAAAAACTACAGCTCCCAGCATGTCCACACATCCTTTATCTGTAGTTTTGCACACACAATAGAAATCTCCTATACTGGATACCGGTATGCTTTACAGCCGGTATCCAGTATGCTGTAAAATCTAGACTAGTCTGTCTGGCTAATAGACAGGCGACCCCTAGTGGTGGCTATTTTGAGCTTGAATTTCAGGTGAAATTTTTTTTTTTTTTTAACAGGTATATATTGTGAAATGTCATATTATAATGAGTCCTGCAATATATGAAAAGTTTTTAACAATGACAATGCCTCTTTAAGGTCTCTGAAGTCCCTGGTCAACTCAGTGGGCCTGGCTTCACTTTATAGACTGTACCATCTGTCACTCAGTAAAGCTTCCGTTGTCTGTAAGTTGGCGTCGGCGTCATTATTGCCCCCGTGCCTAGCCCAGGATCCAGCGGTAAACCTTCGGGTGGTATGGAGGATAAACAACACCCTGACATCACAAATACAAGGGGTTAATGCCATCTGCCCATAGGGTAATTGCATCTGCCCATACCACAAATCAAAGAATTAACATACATTTATTTCTTTATATTATTATTATTATTATTGCTATTATCATTATTATTGTTATTATCATTATTATTGTTATTATTATTAGTAGTAGTAGTAGTATTGTTATTATCATTAATATTATTATTATTATTATTATTAGTAGTAGTAGTAGTAGTAGTAGTAGTATTGTTATTATTATTATTATTAGTAGTATTGTTATTGTTATTATTATTATTATTATTAGTAGTAGTAGTAGTATTGTTATTATTATTATTATTAGTAGTAGTATTGTTATTGTTATTATTATTAGTAGTAGTATTGTTATTGTTATTATTATTATTATTAGTAGTAGTAGTAGTAGTATTGTTATTATTATTATTAGTAGTAGTAGTAGTATTGTTATTATTATTATTATTAGTAGTAGTAGTATTGTTGTTATTATTATTATTATTAGTATTGTTATTATTATTATTATTATTATTATTATTAGTAGTAGTAATAGTATTGTTATTATTATTATTAGTAGTAGTATTGTTATTGTTATTATTATTAGTAGTAGTATTGTTATTGTTATTATTATTATTAGTAGTAGTAGTAGTAGTATTGTTATTATTATTATTATTAGTAGTAGTAGTAGTATTGTTATTATTATTATTATTAGTAGTAGTATTGTTATTATTATTATTATTATTAGTATTGTTATTATTATTATTATTATTATTATTATTAGTAGTAGTATTGTTATTATTATTATTATTAGTAGTAGTATTATTATTATTATTATTAGTAGTAGTAGTAGTAGTATTGTTATTATTATTATTATTATTAGTAGTAGTAGTATTGTTATTATTATTATTATTAGTAGTAGTAGTAGTATTGTTATTATTATTATTAGTATTGTTATTATTATTATTAGTATTATTATTATTAGTAGTAGTATTGTTATTATTATTATTAGTAGTAGTAGTAGTAGTAGTAGTATTGTTATTATTATTATTATTAGTATTATTATTATTAGTAGTAGTAGTAGTAGTAGTATTGTTATTATTATTATTATTAGTAGTAGTATTGTTATTATTATTATTATTATTATTAGTATTGTTATTATTATTATTATTATTAGTAGTAGTAGTATTGTTATTATTATTATTATTATTATTAGTAGTAGTAGTAGTAGTATTGTTATTATTATTATTAGTATTGTTATTATTATTATTATTAGTATTATTATTATTAGTAGTAGTATTGTTATTATTATTATTATTAGTAGTAGTAGTAGTATTGTTATCATTATTATTATTATCCTAGCAACGGAGGCGCTGAGATTCAAGGAAGACGATGCGCGCGTCGGCCGGAATGGTAAGTGACCAACACGAGCTGGCAGCACGTCGTCTTCAGTCTTCCAACTACCGGTCATCCAGTCCCGGGACCTACTGCTATGGTCTATAGGCCATAGCAGTAGATCGTGACCCCGGACCGGAGGACCGGTGGTCGGAACACTGAAGTGGGGCAGTACACAGACATACAGCTTCCAGCCATACACTGTATATGGCTGAAGGCTGTATGTCTGTGGGGAATATACTGCACCTAATGTGGGGGAACTATACTTCACCTAATGTGGGGGAACTATACTGCACCTAATGTGGGGGAACTATACTACGCCTAATGTGGGGGAACTATACTGCACCTAATGTGGAGGACTATACTGCACCTAATGTGGGGGAACTATACTTCACTTAATGTGGGGGAACTATACTGCACCTAATGTGGAGGAACTATACTGCGCCTAATGTGGTGGAACTATACTGCACCTAATGTGGGGGAACTATACTGCACCTAATGTGGGGGAACTATACTTCACCTAATGTGGGGGAACTATACTGCACCTAATGTGGGGGAACTATACTGCGCCTAATGTGGGGGAACTGTACTGCACCTAATGTGGGGGAACTATACTGCACCTAATGTGGGGGGAACTATACTGCACCTAATGTGGGGAACTATACTGCATCTAATGTGGGGGAACTTTACTGCGCCTAATGTGGGGGAACTATACTGCACCTAATGTGGGGGAACTATACTGAACCTAATGTAAGGCAGCTATACTGCCAACCTAATATGGAGAGCTATACTGCACCTAATGTGGGGGAAATATACTGCACCTAATGTGGAGAGATGTACTGCACCTAATGTGGGGAGCTATACTGCACCTAATGTGGGGGAAATATACTGCACCTAATGTGGGGGAACTATACTGCACCTAATGTGGGGGAACTATACTGCGCCTAATGTGGGGGAACTATACTGCACCTAATGTGGAGGACTATACTGCACCTAATGTGGGGGAAGTATACTTCACCTAATGTGGGGGAACTATACTGCACCTAATGTGGGGGAACTATACTGCGCCTAATGTGGGGGAACTATACTGCACCTAATGTGGGAGAACTATATTGCACCTAATGTGGGGGAACTATACTTCACCTAATGTGGGGGAACTATACTGCACCTAATGTGGGGGAACTATACTGCGCCTAATGTGGGGGAACTGTACTGCACCTAATGTGGGGGAACTATACTGCACCTAATGTGGGGGGAACTATACTGCACCTAATGTGGGGAACTATACTGCATCTAATGTGGGGGAACTATACTGCGCCTAATGTGGGGGAACTATACTGCACCTAATGTGGGGGAACTATACTGAACCTAATGTGAGGCAGCTATACTGCCAACCTAATGTGGAGAGCTATTCTGCACCTAATGTGGGGGAAATTTACTGCACCTAATGTGGAGAGATATACTGCACCTAATGTGGGGGAAATATACTGCACCTAATGTGGGGGAACTATACTGCACCTAATGTGGGGGAACTATACTGCGCCTAATGTGGGGGAACTGTACTGCACCTAATGTGGGGGAACTATACTGCACCTAATGTGGGGGGAACTATACTGCACCTAATGTGGGGAACTATACTGCATCTAATGTGGGGGAACTATACTGCGCCTAATGTGGGGGAACTATACTGCACCTAATGTGGGGGAACTATACTGAACCTAATGTGAGGCAGCTATACTGCCGACCTAATGTGGAGAGCTATACTGCACCTAATGTGGGGGAAATTTACTGCACCTAATGTGGAGAGATATACTGCACCTAATGTGGGGGAAATATACTGCACCTAATGTGGGGGAACTATACTGCACCTAATGTGGGGGAACTATACTGCGCCTAATGTGGGGGAACTGTACTGCACCTAATGTGGGGGAACTATACTGCACCTAATGTGGGGGGAACTATACTGCACCTAATGTGGGGAACTATACTGCATCTAATGTGGGGGAACTATACTGCGCCTAATGTGGGGGAACTATACTGCACCTAATGTGGGGGAACTATACTGAACCTAATGTGAGGCAGCTATACTGCCAACCTAATATGGAGAGCTATACTGCACCTAATGTGGGGGAAATTTACTGCACCTAATGTGGAGAGATATACTGCACCTAATGTGGGGGAAATATACTGCACCTAATGTGGGGGAACTATACTGCACCTAATGTGGGGGAACTATACTGCACCTAATGTGGGGGGAACTATACTGCACCTAATGTGGGGAACTATACTGCATCTAATGTGGGGGAACTATACTGCGCCTAATGTGGGGGAACTATACTGCACCTAATGTGGGGGAACTATACTGAACCTAATGTGAGGCAGCTATACTGCCAACCTAATATGGAGAGCTATACTGCACCTAATGTGGGTGAAATATACTGCACCTAATGTGGAGAGATATACTGCACCTAATGTGGGGAGCTATACTGCACCTAATGTGGGGGAAATATACTGCACCTAATGTGGGGGAACTATACTGCACCTAATGTGGGGGAACTATACTGCGCCTAATGTGGGGGAACTATACTTCACCTAATGTGGGGGAACTATGCTGCACCTAATGTGGGGGAACTATACTGCACCTAATGTGGAGGACTATACTGCACCTAATGTGGAGGACTATACTGCACCTAATGTGGGGGAACTATACTGCACCTAATGTGGGGGGGGGGAACTATACTGCACCTAATGTGGGGAACTATACTGCACCTAATGTCAGGGAACTATACTTCCCCTAATGTGGGGGAACTATACTGCACCTAATGTGGGGGAACTATACTGCGCCTAATGTGTGGGAACTATACTTCCCCTAATGTGGGGGAACTATATTGCACCTAATGTGGGGGAAATATACTGCACCTAATGTGGAGAGATATACTGCACCTAATGTGAGGAGCTATACTGCACCTAATGTGGGGGAAATATACTGCACCTAATGTGGGGGAAATATACTGCACCTAATGTGGGGAGCTATACTGCACCTAATGTGGGGGAAATATACTGCACCTAATGTGGGGGAACTATACTGCACCTAATGTGGGGAGCTATACTGCACCTAATGTGGGGAACTATACTGCATCTAATATGGGGGAACTATACTGCGCCTAATGTGGGGGAACTATACTGCGCCTAATGTGGGGGAACTATACTTCACCTAATGTGGGGGAACTATACTGAATCTAATGTGGGGGAACTATACTGTGCCTAATGTGGGGGAACTATACTCCACCTAATGTGGGGGAACTATACTGCACCTAATATGGGGGAACTATACTGCACCTAATGTGGGAGAACTATACTGCACCTAATGTGTTGGAACTATACTGCACCTAATGTGAGGCAGCTATACTGCCCACCTAATGTGGAGAGCTATATTGCACCTAATGAGGGGGAAATATACTGCACCTAATGTGGGGGAACTATACTGCACCTAATGTGGGGAGCTATACTGCACCTAATGTGGGGAAATATACTGCACCTAATGTGGGGGAGCTATACTGCACCTAATGTGGGGAGCTATACTGCACCTAATGTGGGGGAACTGTACTGCACCTAATGTGGGGAGCTATACTGCACCTAATGTGGGGGAACTGTACTGCACCTAATGTGGGGAGCTATACTGCACCTAATGTGGGGGAACTGTACTGCACCTAATGTGGGGAGCTATACTGCACCTAATGTGGGGAGCTATACTGCACCTAATGTGGGGAACTATACTGCACCTAATGTGGAGAAAACTGTACTGCGCCTAATGTGGGGAGCTATACTGCGCCTAATGTGGGGGGAACTATACTGCACCTAATGTGGAGAGATATACTGCACCTAATGTGGAGAAAACTATACTGCACCTAATGTGGGGAGCTATACTGCACCTAATGTGGGGGAACTATACTGCACCTAATGTGGGGGGACTGTACTGCACACCTAATGTGGAGAGATATACTGCACCTAATGTGGGGGAGAAACTATACTGCACCTAATATGGGGGGAACTGTACTGCACCTAATGTGGAGAGATATACTGCACCTAATGTGGAGAAAACTATACTGCACCTAATGTGGGGGACTATACTGCACCTAATGTGGGGGGACTATAATGCACCTAATGTGGGGGACTATACTTCACCTAATGTGGGAAAACTATACTTCACCTAATGTGGGGGAACTGAACTGCACCTAATGTGGAGAGATATACTGCACCTAATGTGGAGAAAACTATACTGCACCTAATGTGGGAAAACTATACTTCGCCTAATGTGGGGGAACTGTACTACACCTAATGTGGAGAGATATACTGCACCTAATGTGGAGAAAACTATACTGCACCTAATGTGGGGGACTATACTGCACCTAATGTGGGGGGAACTATACTGCACCTAATGTGGGGAGCTATACTGCATCTAATGTGGGGGAACTGTACTCCACCTAATGTGGAGAGATTTACTGCGCCTAATGTGGAGAAAACTATACTGCACCTAATGTGGGGGACTATACTGCACCTAATGTGGGGGGACTGTATTGCACCTAATGTGGGGGGACTGTACTGCACCTAATGTGGGGAACTACTGTATACTGCACCTAATGTGGGGAACTATACTGCACCTAATGTGGGGAACCTATACTGCACCTAATGTGGGGAACCTATACTGCACCTAATGTGGGGAACCTATACTGCACCTAATGTGGGGAACTATACTACACCTAATGTGGGGGAACTGTACTGGTGCAGTACAGTTCCCCCACATTAGGTGCAGTACAGTTCCCCCACATTAGGTGCACTACAGTTCCCCCACATTAGGTACACTACAGTTCCCCCACATTAGGTGCAGTACAGTTTCCCTTCATTAGGTGCAGTACAGTTCGCCCACATTAGGTGCAGTACAGTTTCCCCACATTAGGTGGCACCTAATGTGGGGGAACTGTACTGCCAACCTAATGTGGGGGAACTGTACTGCCAACCTAATGTGGGGGAACTGTACTGCTAACCTAATGTGGGGAACTGTACTGCCAACCTAATGTGCGGGGACTTATACTTCCAACCTAATGTGGGGCGACTTATACTGCACCTAATGTGGGGGAACTTATACTGCACCTAATGTGGGGGGACTTATACTGCACCTAATGTGGGGAACTATACTGCACCTAATGTGGGAGAACTATACAGCACCTAATGTGAGGAACTATACTGCACCTAATGTGGGGAGCCTATACTTCGCCTAATGTGGGGGAACTGTACTACACCTAATGTGGAGAGATATACTGCACCTAATGTGGAGAAAACTATACTGCACCTAATGTGGGGGACTATACTGCACCTAATGTGGGGGGAACTATACTGCACCTAATGTGGGGAGCTATACTGCATCTAATGTGGGGGAACTGTACTCCACCTAATGTGGAGAGATTTACTGCGCCTAATGTGGAGAAAACTATACTGCACCTAATGTGGGGGACTATACTGCACCTAATGTGGGGGGACTGTATTGCACCTAATGTGGGGGGACTGTACTGCACCTAATGTGGGGAACTACTGTATACTGCACCTAATGTGGGGAACTATACTGCACCTAATGTGGGGAACCTATACTGCACCTAATGTGGGGAACCTATACTGCACCTAATGTGGGGAACCTATACTGCACCTAATGTGGGGAACTATACTACACCTAATGTGGGGGAACTGTACTGGTGCAGTACAGTTCCCCCACATTAGGTGCAGTACAGTTCCCCCACATTAGGTGCACTACAGTTCCCCCACATTAGGTACACTACAGTTCCCCCACATTAGGTGCAGTACAGTTTCCCTTCATTAGGTGCAGTACAGTTCGCCCACATTAGGTGCAGTACAGTTTCCCCACATTAGGTGGCACCTAATGTGGGGGAACTGTACTGCCAACCTAATGTGGGGGAACTGTACTGCCAACCTAATGTGGGGGAACTGTACTGCTAACCTAATGTGGGGAACTGTACTGCCAACCTAATGTGCGGGGACTTATACTTCCAACCTAATGTGGGGCGACTTATACTGCACCTAATGTGGGGGAACTTATACTGCACCTAATGTGGGGGGACTTATACTGCACCTAATGTGGGGAACTATACTGCACCTAATGTGGGAGAACTATACAGCACCTAATGTGAGGAACTATACTGCACCTAATGTGGGGAGCTATACTGCACCTAATGTGGGGGAACTATACTGCTCCTAATGTGGGGGGAACTGTACTGCACCTAATGTGGGGGAACTATACTTTACCTAATGTGGGAGAACTTTACTGCACCTAATGTGGGGAGCTATACTGCACCTAATGTGGGGGAACTGTACTGCACCTAATGTGGGGGAACTATACTTTACCTAATGTGGGAGAACTTTACTGCACCTAATGTGGGGAGCTATACTGCACCTAATGTGGGGGAACTATACTGCACCTAATGTGGGGAGCTATATTGCACCTAATGTGGGGGAACTATACTTTACCTAATGTGGGAGAACTTTACTGCACCTAATGTGGGGAGCTATACTGCACCTAATGTGGGGGGAACTATACTGCACCTAATGTGGGGGAACTATACTGCACCTAATGTGGGGAGCTATACTGCACCTAATGTGGGGGAACTATACTTTACCTAATGTGGGAGAACTATACTGCACCTAATGTGGGGAGCTATACTGCACCTAATGTGGGGGAACTATACTGCACCTAATATGGGGGAACTATACTGCACCTAATATGGGGGAACTATACTGCACCTAATGTGGGAGAACTATACTGCACCTAATGTGGGGAGCTATACTGCACCTAATGTGGGGGAACTATACTTTACCTAATGTGGGAGAACTTTACTGCACCTAATGTGGGGGAACTATACTGCACCTAATGTGGGGAGCTATACTGCATCTAATGTGGGGGAACTATACTGCACCTAATGTGGGGGGAACTATACTGCACCTAATGTGGGGGAACTATATTGCACCTAATGTGGGGAGCTATACTGCACCTAATGTGGGGAGCTATACTGCACCTAATGTGGGAACTATACTTCACCTAATGTGGGGAACTGTACTGCACCTAATGTGGGAACTATACTGCACCTAATGTGGGGAGCTATACTGCACCTAATGTGGGGAGCTATACTGCACCTAATGTGGGGAGCTATACTGCACCTAATGTGGGAACTATACTTCACCTAATGTGGGGAGCTATACTGCACCTAATGTGGGGAACTATGCTTCACCTACTGTGGGGAACTATACTAACTGTATGTATGTATATATATATATATATATGCATGCACGCGCGGGGCGTGAGTTTGTGCTTTAGGGCGCACACCATAATGCAATAGGCTGCGCACGCCTATGTATATATGCAATACGTACTGGGAGACCAGGCGCATCACGTCTTCAAGCCCACGTAAAAGAAGCGCATGGTAATAATGCAGAAGTTCTGCGGTTTTTGGGTTTGGAGCGAATAAAATCAAGTAAATTTGAGCGCACCGACCAAAAACTATTGCGTGCAGAAACTCTATGGATACTAAAGAGGCACGCAACAGGCAACATAGGGTTAAATGATAGGACTGAACTATCAGCTTGTTTTTAGTTAGAACACATCTTCTTACTATTCACGTCAGTCAAACACATGACTGTAGTCCGAGGACGTGATTGGATGAACATTACACTCACCTGTGTATTTATATGGAGCACAGATAGGAATGGACATGGCCGGAGGAAGCACACTCAGTGTGCGAAACAGGAGCTCGGTCACATATCACTATCCCCCCACACCCTCTCCCTTTGTCATATTTATGTGAGTATACTTCAATAAAGAAGAACATACCAGATGAATGGGGATTGCCGATTTCTTTCTCTTCTCTTGGAATATATGAAAATCTCATTGTGTCAGAACACGACCAGCAGCACCTAGCTACACCGACGCATATCCAACACGTTAGTTTCCACCTATACCGCAGTGCCGTGCTACTTCTTACATGAACTGTTATTATTATTATTAGTAGTAGTAGTAGTATTGTTATTATTAGTAGTAGTAGTAGTATTGTTATTATTAGTAGTAGTAGTATTGTTATTATTAGTAGTAGTAGTATTGTTATTATTATTAGTAGTAGTAGTATTGTTATTATTATTATTATTATTATTAGTATTATTATTAGTAGTAGTAGTAGTATTGTTATTATTATTATTATTAGTAGTAGTATTGTTATTATTATTATTAGTATTGTTATTATTATTATTAGTATTATTATTATTAGTAGTAGTATTGTTATTATTATTATTATTAGTAGTAGTAGTATTGTTATTATTATTATTATTAGTAATATTAGTAGTAGTAGTAGTAGTAGTAGTATTGTTATTATTATTATTATTATTAGTAGTAGTAGTAGTAGTATTGTTATTATTATTATTATTATTATTATTAGCAGTAGTAGTATTGCTATTATTATTAGCAGTAGTAGTATTGCTGTTATTATTAGTAGTAGTAGTAGTAGTATTGTTATTATTATTATTATTAGTAGTAGTAGTAGTAGTATTGTTATTATTATTATTATTAGTAGTAGTAGTAGTATTATTATTATTATTATTATTATTAGTAGTAGTAGTAGTAGTAGTATTGTTATTATTATTATTAGTATTGTTATTATTATTATTAGTAGTAGTATTGTTATTATTATTATTATTAGTAGTAGTAGTAGTAGTAGTATTGTTATTATTATTATTATTATTATTAGTAGTAGTAGTAGTATTGTTATTATTATTAGTAGTAGTAGTAGTAGTATTGTTATTATTATTATTATTAGTAGTAGTAGTAGTATTGTTATTATTATTATTATTATTAGTAGTAGTAGTATTGTTATTATTATTATTATTATTATTAGTAGTAGTAGTAGTATTGTTATTATTATTATTATTATTATTAGTAGTAGTAGTAGTAGTAGTAGTAGTAGTATTGTTATTATTATTATTATTATTATTAGTAGTAGTAGTAGTAGTAGTAGTATTGTTATTATTATTATTATTATTATTAGTAGTAGTAGTAGTAGTAGTATTATTATTAGTAGTAGTATTGTTATTATTATTATTATTATTATTATTAGTAGTAGTAGTATTGTTATTATTATTAGTAGTAGTAGTAGTATTAGTATTGTTATTATTATCATTATTATTATTATTAGTAGTAGTAGTAGTAGTAGTATTGTTATTATTATTATTATTAGTAGTAGTAGTAGTATTGTTATTATTATTATTATTAGTAGTAGTAGTAGTATTGTTATTATTATCATTATTATTATTATTAGTAGTAGTATTGTTATTATTATTAGTAGTAGTAGTAGTATTAGTATTGTTATTATTATCATTATTATTATTATTAGTAGTAGTATTGTTATTATTATTAGTAGTAGTAGTAGTAGTAGTAGTAGTATTGTTATTATTATTATTAGTAGTAGTAGTAGTAGTAGTAATAGTAGTATTGTTATTATTATTATTAGTAGTAGTAGTAGTATTGTTATTATTATCATTATTATTATTATTATTAGTAGTAGTATTGTTATTATTATTAGTAGTAGTAGTAGTATTAGTATTGTTATTATTATCATTATTATTATTATTATTAGTAGTAGTAGTAGTAGTAGTATTGTTATTATTATTATTAGTAGTAGTAGTATTGTTATTATTATTATTATTATTATTATTATTAGTAGTAGTAGTAGTATTGTTATTATTATTATTAGTAGTAGTAGTATTGTTATTATTATTATTATTATTATTAGTAGTAGTAGTAGTAGTATTGTTATTATTATTATTAGTAGTAGTAGTATTGTTATTATTATTATTATTATTATTATTAGTAGTAGTAGTAGTAGTATTGTTATTATTATTATTAGTAGTAGTAGTATTGTTATTATTATTAGTTGAGATCTGTTTTTCTGCTACAAAACGCCAAATCCTCTGCATAAACATAGTGATTCCATAGAGTGACAGTGATTCTATATCATGATAATAATTTCATACACTGATAGCGATTCCATAAAGTAAAAGTGATTCCATACAGTCATAGTGATCCCATACAGTCATAGTGATCCCATACAGTCATAGTGATCTCATACAGTCATAGTGATTCCATACAGTCATAGTGATCCCATACAGTCATAGTGATCTCATACAGTCATAGTGATCCCATACAGTCATAGTGATTCCATACAGTCATAGTGATTCCATACAGTCATAGTGATTCCATACAGTCATAGTGATCCCATACAGTCATAGTGATTCCATACAGTCATAGTGATTCCATACAGTCATAGTGATTCCATACAGTCATAGTGATTCCATACAGTCATAGTGATCCCATACAGTCATAGTGATTCCATACAGTCATAGTGATCCCATACAGTCATAGTGATCCCATACAGTCATAGTGATCCCATACAGTCATAGTGATTCCATACAGTCATAGTGATTCCATACAGTCATAGCGATCCCATATGGTGATAATAATTTCATACAGTCATAGTGATCGCAAACAGTCATAGTGATCTCATACAGTCATAGTGATCTCATACAGTCATAGTGATCTCATACAGTCACAGTGATCCCATACAGTCATAGTGATCTCATACAGTCATAGTGATCTCATACAGTCATAGTGATCCCATACAGTCATAGTGATCCCATACAGTCATAGTGATCTCATACAGTCATAGTGATCCCATACAGTCATAGTGATCCCATACAGTCATAGTGATCTCATACAGTCATAGCGATCCCATATCGTGATAATAATTTCATACAGTCATAGCGATCCCATACAGTCATAGCGATCCCATACAGTCATAGTGATCTCATACAGTCATAGTGATCCCATACAGTCATAGTGATCCCATACAGTCATAGTGATCTCATACAGTCATAGCGATCCCATATCGTGATAATAATTTCATACAGTCATAGCGATCCCATACAGTCATAGCGATCCCATATCGTGATAATAATTCCATACAGTCATAGTGATCTCATACAATCATAGTGATCTCATACAGTCATAGTGATCCCATACAGTCATAGCAATCCCATATCGTGATAATAATTTCATACAGTCATAGCGATCCCATATCGTGATAATAATTTCATACAGTCATAGTGATCTCATACAGTCATAGTGATCTCATACAGTCATAGTGATCTCATACAGTCATAGTGATCCCATACAGTCATAGTGATCTCATACAGTCATAGTGATCTCATACTTTCATAGTGATCTCATACAGTCATAGTGATCTCATACAGTCATAGTGATCTCATACAGTCATAGTGATCCCATATCGTGATAATAATTCCATACAGTCATAGTGATCTCATACAGTCATAGTGATCTCATACTTTCATAGTGATCTCATACAGTCATAGTGATCCCATACAGTCATAGTGATCCCATACAGTCATAGTGATCTCATACAGTCATAGTGATGCCATACAGTAATAATTAGAGATGAGCGAATCGAAGTTGACAAACCCAAATTCGTTACGAATTTCATGAAAAATTTGATTCGCAATTAATGCAAATATCGCCGCGATTCTATCGTACAAATTGCTTCATTAAACTCCATTTTACGCTATTGTAGAGCTAAGATGGTGGATCCACA